>NW_027070303.1:155283-169384 GCF_002906115.3 Quercus suber
CGTCTCCTCCCTCTTTTTTTTTTTCTTCTATCGGCTTCTTTTTTTTTTTTTTTTTTTTCCAGAAGCTCCTCACTCTTTTTATTTTTTTCACTCTTTCTTTCTCCAACTCTCTTTTCTTCTATCGGCTTCTACCAGGGGTCATATTGCTTCTTTTTTTTTTTTTTTCCTTGTTCTTGATTAGTTGTTGTTTCTGATTTTAAATTTGTCAGATCGGCTTCTATTTTTTTTTCTTGATCATTTATTATTGTTGTTCTATTTTTTTTTTTTTTCTGTTCTTGATCTGCCGTTGTTGTTGTTTTGATTTTAGATTTGTTGTTTAAATTTTATCAGTTTTATGAGAGCAAGAATTTTTTTTGCTTTTATTGTTGTGGTTATTGCGTGAGTGAGCTTCAGGCAAAGGGAGAGCAGAGAGATGAGATGAGAACAGATGTGTGAGAGTGAGCTTCGGCGTGAGAATTGAGGGCTTTTATCAAGGGTAATTTGGTAATTGAAGGAAGAGCCAACGGATAGTTACAAACGCGCATTGGACTTTTTGTTTATGGAACTCCTTAGCTCCATAATCCTTGCGCGTTCCCAGGGCGTTATTTGCCTTGCCCAAAACGCAACTTTTTTCAAAAGTTGCGTTTTGGGCTGAGCCAAACGCAAAAAACTGTCTCAGCATTTTGCAAATGCGCATAACATGTAAAAGTGGACTCTAAAAGCCCAACCAAACGGGCACTTATGCCAACTCGTGGAGGATAGCAATTAGCTGTATGGAGATATGGCTGGTTGCCACTGAAAAAAGATATGATCAAGGTGGACGAGTTTGCTTACTTGTACTGTTTAAAGGAGTCCAAGGAATACGGGTACTATGAATTCGTGCCTTGGGTGAGGGAGGCTAGGATAGTTAGGATCTGCCCTCATCATTCAGATATTGGAAATCTTGATTCTATTTTGTGTTTGGGGATGAGTCAGAAACCTATTCTGACAAAGTTGGGGTGATCTCCCTAGGTTGCTTCATCAGTGGAGAACCCAAGTCTAGTTGCATGTCTTTTCTACTAGTCCTTCATCCTTCATTCTTTGTATACATTTTGTCATTGCTAACTCTCCTGTTTGTTGTCTCATGTATTTAAGAAACAGCCAAAACTCAAGAGCAGGCATAAGCAATGTGTTCAGGCTGCTATTCAGTAAGTGAAAACAATTGACGACTTCGACAATCTAGTCGATCCTCGTACCTTAGCTCTATACTACCTTGGTCCAGAGCCTTCCGCCTACGTTCTGTGCACCATAAAGAAGAAGGGTAAGTACTTATTTAGCTCGTCATTGTCTGTCCTTTCCTTTTTTTCTTTTTCTTTTTCTTTTTTTAACAAATGTTTTCCTTTGTAGGGATGATGATGAAATTTATTCAAGTGATGTATGCGAAATCGAGGCCAAGAGAATGAGCCCCTTTCCAATCTTGGGAAAGGACAGTGCATATCGTGGAGAAGGGGTCTTCGTCACTCCAGCTACCCTCGTCACTGAGACGACAAGGATAGCTTCCTCAACTACCTCAGTTGAGAGATTATGCCCCTTCGGAAGAAGCAACGCATGGGAAACAAGGGAAAGATAAGGCTGATTCCCATTGTCCAGCATTTGGAACGATGCTAGCCTATGCTGGTAAGTCACAGAGGCTTTCATTATTGAGAAGTTGAGGATCTTCTCTGGCATGTCCCTAACGAGGTGTGGGTCATCATATCCCTAAACTCGTCTAGGTAGTATACTGTGCAATTTCACCCTTTTCTTTTTCTTCTTTTTGCATAGTTCTAAAAGTTGGGGAAGACTCAGAGCTCAGAGCTGAGAAGTAGCTGACTTTGGAGAAGGATGAGCAACTCCAGGCCACGAAGGAGAAGATAAAGACCGTAGCTGCTAAGGCCATTGAGGCTTTCCAGCAAACTGAGGAGTACAACACTGTGCTCTTCAGTTAGTTCTACAAGGGCTTTGCGCTCCTTCGTCAATACTTAGTCAAGCATCCCTCTAGAGTGGACCTGGAGAACTTGGAGCTGGAAGAGGTAGACCAGGAGATGGCAACAGACGAGGCTTCTCAGTCTACTACTGCTACTCCTACTGGTGATGCTCCAGGAGATGCTTTAGTGCCCCCTTCCGTTGGTGCAGCGAGGCTGCTGTTTAATTTGTTTATCACTTCTAAGTATATGTTTTGTGTTTTTGTTAGTTTTTCTTTGGGTGCTTAGTGTGTTTTGGGCTTTTTATTCCATTTCCAGAGCAATATTTTATTCTAATTTAGAACAATGTTTATTGCCGCCCAGTTTTTGGCTTTTAATTCTATTGACTATTTTATGTTTACCTGTTTACTTTCTTGCATTGTCGTGCATGATACTTTTTGATTTTATGTGATCTCTGTTTTGTTTCATTGTTTGTGTTTGGTCTACTCAATTCGGGGTTTGTTTGATTAGGAAATGATCTACATTCTTTAGTAGTTTTTTCCGTCGAGTATTTTTTTTTTTTTTTTTGCGACTTATCTCTATGCATTAGTAACTTACATCAATCTAGGCGAATCCTGTTACTTAGTCAATTTTTTGTGACTTACACACCATGAAGGGATTTCGTCATTTTGGCTTCTTAGTAACTTACATCCGTCTAGAGGAATCCTATTACTTAGCAAATTTTTGTGACTTACACCCATTAAAGGGATCTTGCCATTTTTGGCTTCGTCAGTAACTTACATCTATTCTATGCAGAATCTTTTACTTAGCTTTTTTTTTTTTTTGGTGACTTACACTCATTGAAGGGTCTTTTATTTTTGGCTTCGTCAATAACTTACATCCATCTATGCGAATCTTGTTACTTAACCATATTTTTTGACTTACACCCATTGAAAGGATCTTGTCATTTTTGGCTTCGTCAATAACTTACTTCCATCTAATTAGAATCTTGTTACTTAGGCTTTTTTTTTAGCTTTACATGCATCATGTAGCTGAGATCGGATTTGGGGAAATATCCCAACCCAACCTAAGAATTTTGGATTCAGGCAACAATCCATCCTGGTTCTCTTTACCCATGATAAACTAGGTAAAACCCGATACTATCGGGTCAGGTACTTGTTACCCAGTGAATTTTAGTTATTATCAAACTCTTTGACACTATTTTCCCTCTAAAACATAAAAAGGATATGACAAATGGCCAACACAAATTCACATGAGCATTCTATTAGCTATTATCCCACAGAAAGCATATAATAATACAGGAAAAATGATGTAAGTTATATATATTTTTCCTAAACTTTTAAGAAAGTCCAAAAAATTAATTGATTCTAGAAATATTACAAATTTTATTATATAAGTCCTACAAATTGTTATGTTATCCATCATAAGAAATAATTCAAAGACTTATTTAATTATTATCTTATTAAAGTGTCACCAATCATATCTTTTGTCACATCAGTTTGTAATTTTTTTATAATAAAATTTATAATAGCGTTAGTATTCTCCAACAAAAAAATATATATATATATAAATTAAATTAAATCCAACCAAATCACCACTAAGTAAATAAAAAAATGCTAAAACTATTACAAATATTACTATAGAATATTAACACACTAGTTCGTAAGGCATATACAATAAAATTTGTAGTATCTCTAGTTAGTATCAGTCAAGTAAATTAGTCATATTAAAAATTAAGAAATAAGTGGTTTTGAATAATTAATTTTTTGTTTAGAAAAAAACTAACCACTAAACATGCCTACTTAATTACATTCTCTCACAAAGTTCAAACTTAGCTCAGTTGGTAGAGCGGAGGACTGTAGTAGGAACAATTAAATTAATTCTTAAGAAATTAATTATTAATAATTGATATTTAAATAAATAAAATCCCATCAAAAGTTTTCGGCTTAGCCTCAAATTGTGTTTAGTCTACCAAGTGAGGTAAAAAAAGCTTCTGAACTTTGAAGCCATGGTTACGGAAATTTGAAATTAAGTAGTCATTGGACGGTATAAAAGTCTAAAAGTTTGTGTGCCATTTATAGACCATATGAATGAGAATATATTATGCGACGTGCTCTTATCTTGTGAAAGCATCTTGATTCCTTTTGTTTCTCAAAAAACAAAAACCGTTGATTTTCCTTTTGAGTCATTGGTTATGGCTATATGCTGTATGACTTTGATTAGCCAATAGACCGGCATTTATAAGAGACTCCTAGTGTTATTCTCAAGTCTCATTTATGATATTAATTGATTCAATTCATTCTCCAAAAGAAAAACTAATTGATTCAATTCCTAAAACAAGACAAAGTTTAAGGGGAAATTATTGTGTACTCCTAGAATACTATAAATGCGTACTCTCTCATCTCACATAAAAGGGAGGACTATGCATTTATGGTACTCCGGGAGTACCTAATAATTTTCCAAGTTTTAGGGGTGCTTCGTAGCCTTCTTCTATGAGCTAGGCACACCTTCTTAGAATCAATTATATGAAATGCTTCACTACAAAAAACTAGACATATAGTAGCGTTTTTAAAAAACCGTAATAGGTCAACCTATTGTAACAGTAAAAGGCTGTATTAGGTCTCCTTAGTGGTGGTTTTTAAAGTTGTTGAAAAAAAAAATTTTAAAAAAAATTAAAAAGGCTATTGAACCAATTTTTTGTAGTGCTTATTATAACAGGAAGAACACTTTTCTTTAGAACTTACTACGATTAAAAAGAGATAATCAAAGTGGTAAACTCACCTTGCATTCTTGCAATTATTTTTGTTTGGTTCTAAATGTTTAGGATTAAATATTTAGATTTCTACTTTTATGTATGTTGACAAACCGAGATCAAAACATGCCTAAACTATGTATTAGACATTGCTCATGATAGTACAAATCAGGATTCAAGAACTTACAAGTTGCAAGAAAGAGAAGTTATTTTCATTGAGGTTCGACTGATCGAAAATTGTTGTTAGGATTTTTTCTACAGAATTCTATTTTAATCCAAACTCTACAAAAACGTTTCGGGTTTTAAGTGAAACACTTCTTGGTATAAAAGGATAACCCTAACTACATTTTAGAGGTTCTTGAAAGTCTTGTGAGTTACTCCTATGGGATCTGAATAGTTCTGTACCTTCTAACTCAACAAGCTTCTGCTAGATCAAGAGATCTACAGTGAAAAATTGGTGGAATCAAGTTGCTGCTACAAGATCAACAATAACTGGTGATTTGAAACCTTTGAGTGAGATCTCAAAGTCATAAGCATGGGAGCTTGCGTTTAGCAAATCCAAGAGAGAAGAGTCCGTGAAGTCGAAGTTGCACGTGGTCGTGTTAGTAAGTTCTACTGGAGAAAGCATTAGGTTTAGGAGTTAAATCTTTTGTAAACTTCAATTCTTTCTAGTGGATTTATTTACCTTAAGGACAATTAGGTCAAATCCTCCCCCCAGGTTTTTATCTTGAAATGGATTGGTTTTATTGGTTTTCTTGGATAATCATATCGTTGTCTTATTTATTTTTCCACACCGCATGATATGATATACTACTGTTTAACCTAGATCTCATAATTAACCTAAGTAACTATTTGACTAATTCATTAGGTTAAAAAATTTGTTTTAAAGAGATCTAAACAAAAAAACAATTTTTCTTCTCCTTTCTTAGCAAGGGTAGTAGAAGAGTTTTTTTTTTTTTTTTTTTTTTTTGTGGCAGTCCATATCTCCATACAGCCGATCACTATCCTCCCACAAGTTTGGCTAAGTTGCTCGGGAGCGATGTTGAAATGACTTAGAAGCTCCATGATGAAGGGGTGGACAGGGAATCTAAACCCGTATAGGAAAGCAGCCTCGTAGAAGCACACCTCCCTAGCAAAAGTGACAGCTCGTTCCTCCCAATGAGGAAGACAAACCCTAAACCTCTCAGGGAATTGGAACCTATCCCTAAACTGGAGAGCGCCTTAGCATCAAGCCACACATCTCCCTAAGGGATGAAAATTCCTAATCTCTTGAGGGCTAAAGCCGCGGTGTCCTCCTCCACCTCTACAGGATCATTGCTAGATGACAACCTCGTCTTAAGCTCACTAGATCTCACCTTCGACATCGTTTTTCGCTCACTTACTAAATCCTCGAACAATCTGCTAACTAACGAAGTAAAGGGAACAAATTAGCCAACATGCTTAGGCTACTACCCTAAAAACAAAGCTTTCAACTAAAGGGGAAAAGGTACAGGAAACACCTAAAGAAGCCCCCAAATGCACAAAAGGAATGAAATAGAAGGGCTAACTATCCTATTCAGAGCTATTAACCATGGAACCCTAGAAAACAAAGAAAGAGAGACAAAATCCTAAAAGCCCAAAACAATAAAGAAATTAGAAACCCGTAGGATTTATCTATACTACAAAGAGCAAAAGCGGAGGGAAAAAAGACATACCTCAAAGAAAGCACCCATAGGAAGGAAAAGCTCAAGAAATTCACAGGGTGGAACAACTCGTGAAGAAGAAGCACAGAGCAATAATAGCAAAAGAGTGGGAAGTGAAGGGAAAAGAGAAAGAAAGGAAGTTTAAAAACTAGGCACAAAAAACTGAAACCAGCGGGAAAAAACGGAGAGTCACACAAGTGGGGCATTAACTCCACCAGTCAGAACACGTTATGTGGCCACGATGTGTACGGCGCCGCCACTATGCATTAAATATGGAATGAGATCCAAGAGCCGTGTTTAGGCAGAAAACCTTTCACCTTCTGGTGGTCGTCATGACGAGCAGTGACGACCACAGAACCTTGGGGGGGAGGGGGGTGGGGGTAGCTGATGGAGCCGACGAACTCTCTTGCCTAGACGACTTAATCAAGCACATTCGTCCACCTTGCCATGACATGGATGAAAGCAAGCGAGTCATTAATAAGAAGTTCGAATGCCTCAAATAGTTACCATAAGTTGTTAAAAGCGTTGGAAGCTCATCAAAACCCGCATTAATAAGCCCTAAGTCATTACAGAAAGAGCACTAAAGCCGCAATTAAGTCCCCAACAGCTAGAAATAATGAAACTATATATATACACACTAAACAGGATCAGACAGGAGATGCACACACCTAAATACATAAGCAGAGGTATTTATGATATTTAAGCTCAAAGCTTCTGTATACTGACTTTGGCATCAGAGGCGTTGTGGTAGGCACAACACCGGTGACCACCTGAGGAAAGCCTTACACTACATTTGCAGGCAAAGTGACGATGATTTAAACTCCATTTGGATGACTACTGATGATTTTCACATCATTAGAGAAGAATTTTTTTTTTTTTTGGTGAGATACATAAGTAAAAATACATACAAAATGATATGGTATAATAAGAGATTATAATGCTATGGCATGGTAGACTAGCCTATCGGTGACCAAAAAACAAAGGGAGGATCAATTGAGACAGTTTGAGATGTTCAAAAAAAAAAAAAAAAAAAAAAACGAAATGAAGGAGCAAATGGATATAAATTAGTTGTAGTTGAACATAAAATTAAGCACAAAGAGAATGAACAAGATCGAGGTCGTTAGTAGATCAGGCGTACCTAAAATTTGTAGGGTCTAAGATGTTGGATGAACATTTTTTTTTTGGAGAAAAGGCAAGGAGGATGAACGGATCATATTGGCAACTGTTTTTGCAATTGCACTAGCTTGCCATTTTTTACTTTCTATGTATGTTGTTGAGATTGGGGATGCTTTTACCTCAACATGTGGTTGATAGTCGCTATTTAATGCACCTGAAATGGATTATGAACTAATATATACTTTGAAACCTATTTGTTTTAAAAAAAAAAAAAAAGAGAGAAATTTGGTTTTTAGTTTTAAAGTGTTTGGATGCAAAATTACATCTTTAACTTAATAAAAGGAGACCAGTTCTCTAATGTTTGGGTCTTTACGAATACCCTTGGACCGGAATCAGTGCCGTACAGTAATGATTCTTTTTCCAAATCAGCGTGTCTTGTGACAACCCTGGTCACAATGTGGAGCTGCTCTTGAGACAACCTAACAATCAAGAATGTAGTGAAAATACGGTTTAAACCAAGAAATTTGCTACCCAAAAGAAGAATTATAAAAAAAAAAAAATAGAAAAAGGTGCTAAATCATTTGAAAGAAAATTCTATTTTCTTCAATCTGAGCTCGAATTTATTTCGAAGGAACAATAAGATATTAGTCAAACTGTGGTCAAGTTTAGGTTGGCAATAGTCAAATTTGGTCCAAGTTGGTAAAATCATTTGAAAATATTATTAGGCCACCGACCAACTCCTAGGTTGATATAAAAAGGTAGAAAATTAGTATTTTCATGAAACATTGCACTTATCAGGCCACCGGCCAACCTGGTTAAAGTCTGGTCGACTAGGAGCATTTTAGTTATTTCAACTCGTAGACCAAAAATTTAAATGATCTGATGTCTAAATGAGATAAATTTATTTATTCTTGTAAAATTGTGATTTACAACTATGTTTTATATTGGCTTTATTCAATGACAAAAAGTGTTGTAATTGCTTTAATTTTGATCCTTGTATTTTGTGGAATTTTATTGTATTGGGTTTAGTATTAAGTTAGTGAAGACTTAGGACTTAAACGAAGATTCAAGTGCATTTCACAACTAGCTTGCAGAGTAAGGGGTCCACGCAAAAAAGGCATGTGAGAAGCACATGACTGAAGCTGAAGAGTCATGTCCAGGCTGTCAGTTTCACGAAGTGTCTTGGGTAAAGCTTTCTGCGAGATAGTCTGCGAAACATTTGTGCTTGGAGGATTTTTAAGTGTATTACCTTTTTTTTTTGCTTTAAACTTTTACCCTTCACCATACTATATATATCTCATTATCCAAAATTAAAGGAGGCCAATTCAGAGAGAAAAACCTAGATAAGTTTTCTACACACACACCCATCTTTTTGAGAGAGAGTCTACTCATCCTTAGTGAGAAATCATTCTAGTCCTCTTCTCTTCCTCTCCCATTGTTATACTTGAGAGGAGATTTGTACCAAACACAACCCACACATTTTCAGAGTGTAGAGAGTGTTTTGGAGCTTGGGAAGTTTTGGGGATTTGACCAAAAGAAGCTCGGTGAGGCTTGGCGGATGCAATTGGGCATATTGTGGGATCCGGAAAGCTAGACAAGACATAGTTCCGAAAAACCTTATTGGTGTAGGAGCTTGGAGGGCTTAGGTGCATTGGGTAGATTCGGCTTGGAGGGTCTCTTGCTATTCGTGTATCCCAACTTATTGTCTAGTGGATCGATTTACCATTTAGAGGGCGGTGGAGAAGTTTTTCGCCGAGTTTTTCGGTTTCCTCTTTGATAGCACATCGCCATGTTATCTTGTGTTTGCATCTCTCTTCCCTTACTCTTGTGCTTTACTTTTATTATTTGTTGTTCATGTTTACGCATTAGAGTAGTATTCATTGTTTGCGCTTCATTTACTCTTGTTTCCGCACTTAGATAAGTTAGAGTAAAAGCAATCTAGTCATTATTTTTAATTGGGGTCTAAACAAGCTTTGTGTTTTCACACAAATTCGAGTTTTCAATTCTTGACATTTCCATGGTCCATGGATAAACACATATTTTGAGAATTTATGGGGCCAGAGATGTAAATCGAAGGGGAACAAAGTACAAGTGCTATTCTGCGTTCACATAAAATGGTTAGACACATAATCTAAATATTATGTAAAACAAAACATCAAATGGCATCTACATTAATATGCATGAACATGTTCATCTAAATATTAGAATTAACAAACTAATCATAAGTTTGCAATTAAATTCTAGCCCAATCATGCATGGCAATACTCATTTATAAATATCCGAAACATGCTCAATACATTAATCAGAAAAACATGCATTTATTTAAGCAACTAGGAGCACGAAAACATTGAAAATAAAGATACCCTTGCATATCTTGATTTTGATTATAGGACATTTCTTTATGAATTTTCTAAAGAAATTTGGGACTAGTTTGGGTAATTTTATGGGTTTGTTGCTTGCATTTTTTAGCGGGAGTGGTGCTGTTTTTAATTTTTTATAGCTATTAAATAACAAACTTTCTCACACTTACCTAAGAAACAGGGCCCATGTGCAAGGTATGTGTGTGCATGCGCTTGGTTTCAATTTTTCCACTATCCCAGTTTGATTTTTGTCCATTCTTTTTTACAATTTGGAGGTAATAACTTCACGTGCTTGATTGGGGAGGCCTTACCAAACTTTGTTTTAGGCATTTTTTTTTTTTGGTATAGGTTGGAAAGCTTGTACAACAGTCTTTATAAAGGTATCAACTTTGTGTAGTTTGGTAAGGTTATTTAGCCAAGAAGTAGGGTGGTTCACATGGGAAATCTTCAAAGTTGGTTTTTTATTGTTCTTGTACAAGCAATATATATAAATAAAGAGATGATCTTGAGATGCCATTTTATTTCTTTTAAGATGTAGATAGTTGCTCCTAGTTTATAAAATTATCAACTTTTTGGATCAACCATGGGTGAGTTGTGACAAATTTGTGCACAAAGAGGGCACCCAACTTGATTTGGACCAAATTTTGTGGGTTTGGCATGATTTTTCTCCCCCATCATTGCAAACATACTTTTAGGCCTTTCTGACCTCTATTTAGCTCAAACAAGGTGTTGTTGGAAAGCTTGTGACATCTTCTTTCTAAAGATACCAACTTTGTAGCCTTTCTTTTCAAATTTTATAAGCCTGAAGTTTGGGAAAGTAGCATTGAACTGAAGTTTTTGTCCAAAAATTTCCACTTTGGTATTTTCTTGAAATCTTTTTGTTTGAGTGGAAATTCTGTGATTTGAACTTTCTAAATCAAGTCCCAAGACCTTTTCAATGACCCTTGCACCAAGCCAAGGTTGTTTGATCATGATTTAATTGAGATTTAACCTCAATTAATCATGATCAAATCCATAAATGTCAGTTTTATGTCACTTTTCCAAAATTGACCACATGATATGGTTAATTTTCAATACCTTGCTCATTTTACTCCAAGTGGGCTGTGCAAGTAATCATTTTTTAAAAAAATTACTTAATATTTTATTATGGGCATGAATTTTATCCTGATTGAACGAAAATTTTTTTGTCAATTTTCGGTCAAATTTTGGTTTCCCATGGTTAAACTTAGCTGAATGATAGGAAACATGTTGTGGGAGATGTATTTTGGTGTGATGTGTATAGAATTTGGTGGTTCAGATTATTTTTTCTTGTATGTTTGACCATTGGTGCAAGGTTTGATCAACAAGGGATGTCATTTTGGCTCTTAATTCTTGAATCTGGTTAATTTGACATTCAATTGGGTCAAATCAACTTAATTTTTTTAACTCCTTTGATTTGAAGGAAACTTTTTTTTTTAATTTTTATTTTATTTTATGGGCTTAATTAATTGAGAACAAATAAAATGAGGTATCCAATAGAGGACACCTCATATATGGTGCACTAGTGGGTGAGATTTTAGGGCTTGTTTTCATAAGTGGCCTAGATCTAGGTTTATGATCGTTACTCTTGTAAATTTAGGAAATATGTTTCAAGAATCACATTTCCCTATCAGATGTCTTCCTAGTCTTAGGTGTAGTCTATCCCACAAACATCATCTTTTGACTCTTTTGTTTTTTCAGTCATTGAGTTCTACATGAGGTTTTCCGTTCACAATGGTTCATTGGATGAGGATCTTAGACAAATACATTTTATCCATAGTAATTTTAAAAACTTTATCTGTAAGATGACTATTTTAACTATTATCCTTTTTGAAAGTACCAAATTTATAAGACATCTGTATTGAAAGTCAATCATAAAAAGTCCGATAAAAAAGTTATTATTTTTGGTTATTATAGTTAAAAAGAAATTAAAATGTTTTATTTATCTCAATACAAATTTCCAAGTTGTATAATTCCACGATAGTATAAAAATGAAGCATTATTATTTTACTTTATTTTTATGATTTGATAATTGGGATTGAAGGATTTGAACATTGTTCATCTTGATGTAAACATTAAAAGACTCAGTTGAAATACAAAACTTTGTAAAAAATGAAATAGTATTATTACAATATGAAGTGAATTACAATCAAGCGTCACTTTCTAACCATGAGTAGGTTAAAACTTTACTTTCTCTCTTCATGTTTCATAGTCGTAGTGCCATGTATTTGCACTATGACTTATTCTCTACCCGCTAATAATTGCATATTGCAAATCCTTGAACACTTAAAAATTATATAAGGCTTTAATGCCATCAATATCGTCCCTATGCAAACCTTGGGTCACCCCTGAACGTATGGCAGGCCACATGATGGCCCCTTCAACTTCGCTATGCCCTAACCCAAGAAGGTGCCCAATTTCATGCAAGGCAACTGTCTCCAAGTCATATGAACCTGGGACTGCTCCCACACTCCATTTTTCATCTGCATCATAATGAAATCGCCCATTAGTCGGTGCAAAAGCATGGGCTAGGGTTCCACCAGCTCCATCAAAAGGGGCCCCATCTCCATGGTCCCCCCTATGGAAACCAATTTTGAGATCTGCATTTGTTTGATCTTGAGCCCTTGTGAACTTGAAGTGTGTGTTTGCAGCCCACGTTTCAAAAGCTTTTGCGATGGGACTTATTGCTTTAGTTGGGGTGCCAGGGAGAAATCCATAGGTGAGATGGTACTTAGAAGTTGGCCACTTGGGATTTCCTTGGAAAAAAGAATAGTGAGAGACAGTATGAAAAGAGCCATGGCGGTGGTGATGTTTCTTCTTGCCTGAGCGCATCCAATTTGTACCATTGGTGATGTCTGCCACCCCACAACGATGGCACATCATTGTTGATACTGTGTTGGCATCCATTGACCCTGTGGCGTTGAGATGGTAATTAAGTGGTAAGTTTTAATGGCGGATTCCAAGAGTTCATCAAAATCATCATCATTGGTATGAGTTTGATTTTGAGAATGGTTATAGCTCAAATAACCAAATTTCTCAAGGTAGGCTTTGAGGTTATGGATGCCTTGACCTTTTCTCCCTTGTGACATCCTTGAAGATGTTTGAGAAACTCAAACGGTGATAATTTTTTGTCATGGATGTTTCTTGAAGTTGCATGGGAATGGTGAGAAAGAAGGAAGAAGGAGGAGAGTGAATGAAAACAGAGAAAAAACTTTATAAGACATTGCTGAGAAAGTTTGAAATTAAGCTAGAAGCTAGAACTATATGGGCAAAAGTGTTATAGTTTGGTTGCTATTTATAGATTATTAGGTAGAAGGGGCAAATTGATAAATCTTTTGCCAAGTCAGTCGTATGTACATGACTTTTACTAGCAAAATGAAAGACTTCATAGAAGTAATGCTATAGACCAATTAATTAAAGACCATTACAATGAGCATTTTTTTTTTTGGGTGAGAAACAAGGAGCATTGGAATATTAAAAGTACACCAATTCTTAGTATTGGGTCTTAACAATACTCTTGGACTGGCCTCGATCGGTCCAACACATTAGTCTCCAAACTTATAATTTGGGTATAAAATGATTATCGGAAATTGCGGGTTTGGGAGGGCAGACATTCTAGAAATTCTAGAAAATCATATATGAAAATCATGACAGAAGGGAGTCATTTTTTTTTTAATAATTTAAATTATTTAATACACTGTGACGTGAATGGTCATATATTGACGGCCGCGTAATAGCCCAATTTATAATACACTTAGGTATATTACTGCTACATAGGAAAACTTTGAATATGATGTGATATTATGAGTTTGGCTAAAATACACTTTACATCCTTTGAGTTTAGACTCGATTCTTCATCTGTGCATCAACTTTCAAAACTTATAATTTACACTATTAATTTCCAAAACTTGCATCTTACCTCCTTTATAATTATGACAATGTCAATTTTTTGTTCAAAACAACATTTTTGGATAAGCAAATGACAATAGGTGATAGTCGAGGGGTGAATTTATGTTTTGAAAGTTGAATAACTGATTTATAAGAAACCCAAATAGAAGTGTAATGCGAGTGTATTTTTACTATTAATCTTCCCTCAAAACAAAATATATATATATATATATATTTATATATATTTGGTTATCTCTCTCCCTCTCTCTTTATATCTAGATTTGAAATTTATAAATTAAAAAATTTACAAATCAAATAAATACTACGTACAATATTATATCTCTCTCTCCAACCACCCCCCCCCCC
>NW_027070303.1:172090-180713 GCF_002906115.3 Quercus suber
ACTAAAATTTCTCAATTTGAAAACATAATTTGAAATTTTCATCAATTGAAGCATAATGAATCATAGAGAGAGAGCAATGACCAGATGAAATTAGGGGAACAAAACAAACATGCTAAGCAATTATTAAGAGATTTCGCAACTTGCATTAAATGAGAGTTTTATACAACACTTGCATGATGGTAACTACTTGGAAGCCAGCACATAAGCAACACTTCTACTAGAGACCAAAAAAAAAAAAAAAAAAAAAATTAAAAAAAAAAATTAAAAAAAAAAAAAAAAAAAAACACCTCAGGTGTATTTGTTCTTGTTTGTGGGAACTGTTATGTTAGTTGGCAAAATGTATTTTTTTCATGTCAAAACTTTACTGAAGTTATTTGAGTAGGGCAACTGGTGTGACAAAAGCCAAGATGATTTTTTTTGCTAGGTAAATTGGGAAAGGAGGCTGATGAGGTTCGAACCCTAGTGCCCAAATATCAAAACAGGCTCCAAAACTAACTATTGGGGCATCTCCTGGAACCCCTCTTCTTCTTTATGATTCCTCACACATTTAAGGATGCACACAATTCGTCACATAAAAGCAAAGAATCAGGTAACCAATCAATTTAAAAGAGAGGCCAAATTCTTATTATATACAAGGACGATGGGTTTGAAGCCTCACAAAAAAGACTTCTATCCGTACTCAAAAGTGGAGTTTCAAACTTAAAATGGAGATCATCCGCGGTAACAATTTCATGACAAACGGTGGCGACCTTTTTTATTCACTATAACTTTCAAGATGAAATCTCACTCAAAATAAGGTACAAGAAATCGCCCTTCAATGTCAAAATTTTTTCAACTTGAATGTAAAAATAATCAAATCAGGTATTGATGGGTCATATAATAGGGTAGGTTTGGGAGTGATAATGAAGCAATTGAAGGCTGCCCTTTGTATTAAATAATGAAGTTATGAATTAGCTAAGAGAGAGAGAGAGAGAGAGAGAGAGAGAGAGAGAGAGAGAGAGATTCTACAACTTCAAGAACTAGTCTCAGAAGTCCCGCCTGCGTTTTCAGGTTGACTACCATTAACAAAGAAGGCTATAAGAAGGCATGTCTTCTATCCTTGGTACATCATCCATTAGAAGTTCCCTCTCAAGCTGAGCCCGAGTAGATTTTAGAACATCCTATACCACGTAAACTCTAGTCAGAACCCATCTAAATCAATACTCAACCAGACAGCAACTCAAAAGAAAACTAATATTATACGTTTAGATTTTATGAATTATATAAGTTTAGGCATCATAAGAAGCTGCCCAATCAACCTGAAGCATATAACCGATAATGACGTATTTTGTAAGCGTGTAAGCGCAAATCTAAAAGAAAGCATGGTTTCTCACATTAAACTCCATGTACGTTGCATTTCTCTCGAGCCACTGCTTGTCCATCACCAAGAAAGCCACACAATAAAGCAAGTCAAATGCCCACTCGTTTTCTGAAAACACATATGAGAACAGATCATGCAAGGTTATGTTCACGTATATAATAATATAGATGTCATGAAATCATTCGCTAAGCCGGCCATTATCGGGCATCACTTGGCAAAGGCAAAGACACAACTTGAGGTCAAAAACTAGTTAAGCTTTTTTTCCAGAAGCCAGAGCAGCAACACTGCAGTGAGCTTTTCAAAATACATAATCGATACTAAAAAGTATAGTTGCAGGCTCTTACCTGACAACATTTGCAAGAAAACTGCTCTGACAAAAGTCCTGGGTTTTGCTGCAAACAAAGAAACTCTCCATGTTAGCAATCTTCCTCCCAAAATACAATTATAATCAACAAGTTGTGGGGCAATTTTTTTTTTTACTGACTGCTGACGTGACTCTTTGTAATTGATGCATGAAAAAAATGATTTCAGTGATATATTCATGTGAAAGTAATGTTTACTCCAATTTCAACAAGCTATATTATGAAGAATATTATGTTGTCCCTAGCTTTACTCAATTGAAATTTCCTGCCATGTATAGTTGGTTCATTAGAGCTCGGGATTAGACATAGCCTAGAAAATGAAGGATAGCCTGGTCATATTGTTAGTCAAAACTTGCAAGATGGGGTGTTTTTTTTTTCTTGCTGAATCTTTTTATTTCTATTTTAATTTTTTAGCTGAATGCAATATGGGGTATTCAAATCTGGGAAAAATGTAATGCCATGCGCTCTTACATGCATGAAGGTCAAGCATTTGCATGATCATGAAGGTGATATTTACACCAGCAACGGCAAATGGATATTCCCAAGCAGCTCGATTTCCTCCCTGCTTTTTCAGTAGACGCTGAAAAGACGTCTGCAGCAATAAATAAAAAACAAAAAACTATATATTAAAAGTTAAAATAAGTTGAATCCTTCATTGAAAACCCAACATGGTTAAAAAACAGGATCAAATTTAGTATAGTTATATTCCAGGTTTCCAGCATGTGAAAACGTTCTTTTGTGAAGTTGTGAACGCTAAGTCAGTGCATAAATAATTTTGAAACCAAGATAAGATATGGTTTTGGCAGGAAGAACAGAGTCTGAATCTATTGTACATTGAAGAGCCAAATTAGAATCTTACGGAAAATGTCTTCGCAAAGAACAATAAATTCTCCAACGAAATGAATCCAGCTCCTCTGTTAAGTTGCAATTGTCGACAACAGAATAAGAGAAAAGGCCATAAAATGATAGGAGAAAGCAATTCACAGGGATGACAAGAGGTGAAAATAACCTGAAATCAGTGGAAGGATCTCTTCCCTGCCATCCCATTTCTTTCCATTGATCCGATATCAGGCCGTGGAGCTCCTGACCAGGGTATGTAGCAGACCATAGAGCTCTCAAAGCTACCTATACTAGTAAAAGTGTGAATTATATCAGAAACATAGGTTTAACACTTGGCTCTATTTGTGCGGAAGATTTGTTCATGAAAGGAAACCATTCCATTCTAAATGCTCCATTAGGAGCTGTTTTTCTCCTGGGACAAGCCTACTTTTAACCATTTAAGAATACAATATTAGACCTGGTGATCTGGCCTGGAAGCATCAAAGTAAACTTGCGTTCTGTGCTTCAATCTTTTCAGTCTTTCTTCCTGTAAGAATGAAAACAAGTCTATTACATATGAAATCATTGGAACTCATAAAAAGGTAAATATATTTTAGAATGGCAGGATTTAAAAGAAAAAAAGGACGGAAAAGTGCAAAAATAAACTTCAGAATTTGTACCTTGACAATTATACTGTGACTTTTAAATTTGGTTGTATTAAATCCTAGACTTTATAAAACATGATAATCTAAATACTTCGTCCATATCTACTAAAAATTATTAATGAAACAACCCATTATGTTGGAGTAAAATTTTGATGGGAGCTAATTATTACACCCAAACACTCTTTAGCTAATTATTACATACCGAAACGATGCAAAGAATATACATTGAATTTTGGCAGAGAGAGAACTGAACACTGACACATAATAGATATGCATTTATCCACAGTACATTATAAAAAGTGTTATATTTATAATATTTTTACAACAAATCATAGATAGTAAGTTATTGTTAGTTCTAATTTAAATTCACAACTTAAATTATTTTTTACCTACTCATAACAACTAATAACAATTTATTACATAAAACTTGTTATGAAAATATTGTAAGTATAACATTTCTCTACGTTTTTTGATGATGTCACAAACAAGAATATTGACCTAGTAATAGAACATGTAGTTCCAGATCTAAGCACATGACATTCAGAAGGAAAGAGATTATTAATTCTACTTTTAAAGTTTATTGAGGAAAACCAAGATAGTATTAAGTTTCAGTTGGTCCTGTTCTTACGCTGGAGTTGATAAGTGGAGATAATCTGATATTTGTTGTTTTGATGAATGGCGGATAATTCAACTTTGTTGACGGATTACACTTTAAAATCAAGAGTAATGCTATGACCGCGGTCACGAATTATTTTACAATATTTTTATAAATTATTATAAAAATTTTTGTAAAATAATTTGTAGCTTTAACATTTTCTTAAAATCATCCTTGGTAGACACTAATGGCACTAGGTGAACTACGCAACATATCACAATTTATTTTTGAAGTAGCTCAAGCTAAATTTTCGCAATTATTGCTAACCAACCTAGCTATTTTTCATCAATGCCACTGTTCTATTCTACTCTATGATACGTATAAGTAGATAGTGGGGTAATTTTTATAGATCGGATAAGAGCGTGTTGTGCGAGCATATGCTAAGTCTAAAAATATTTAGTGAGTTTGTGTTTATGTATATACATGTTATGTTTGTCAGTAGTATATACACAATACTTGCCTGTAGAGGTGTCAAGTTAATGCAGATTCGCTCATAATTTCCCTTTCTCTTGAAGCAAACACAATTGAGGCCCTTTCCAATCCATGTATGTGTCCCATTAGTTGCATCATCATCTGCACATAAGAACAATCCGTAATATAAACTAAGCTTAAATTTCGATCATTCGCCTTGAAAGAAATTATTGCCATACACTGTCAATTTATATGTAGCCTCAAACGGTGATTGAAATAAGTACTGCCACAAAAAAAAAAATTTTGAGGCAGCTAGGAATAATGAAGTTTGAGATTAATTTAATTGGTGAAGCAATCAAGGTATTCATTAATTAAAATAACGGGGACCATCCGAAAGGGAAGGGTGTGTAGTCAGTGTTCAGTGGACAACTGTTATAAATACTATCCCCATGGTCCTTGGAGAAGACAAAAAATGTACTGGTATAAAACGAAGACTTGCAGACTTGCAGTCTTGCTAGCTAATGTAGTTATGTTCCGTACTCTCCTCGGACACAGACACGCACTGAGCTGGAACTTCAGACCTGGGACCACATCCACTCACATGGGGGAAGCCACTTGACTATACAGTAGACACACGCGCTTTGAAGGAGAGGGGTGGTGGTTTGAGTTCAAGAGTCTTCGGACACCATTTCATCAATTTATTTTTAGAAAAATTTTAACACCACATCTTATTGCACAATTTTTTTTTTTACAATTTTTTATGTGTGACAAAATTTATGAATGGTAAAAAAAAAAATAGTAAGTTCACACTTTTACTATTTACAATTTATCATGTGGTGATTTATGGAAAAAAAAATGTACAATAAATTATGGTCTTAATATTGCTCTTATTTCTAAGTTATAAATAGTAAAAGAGAAGGATTTACATTCTAAATTTTTTATTAAGAAAATGTTAGAGATATAAATTTTTTTACAAACTACTAATATAATAAGTAATTATTGATAAGTGAAAAAATAATATTAGTGGTGAATTTTGATGAGAATTAATTAAAATAGACTATAATAACCATTTGTAAAAATATTATAATATAGTTTATTGTTATAATACTACTCCTTCTATAAAGTAGTCTAATGACTATGTAATTAAGTTACAAAACTCTATCAAGTAGATGGTCGATCATCAGAATGATACTAACAGTCTCATAATTATTTATACTTTCCAACCCCACTTATGAAAAGGTTTCTCAAAACTTTGCATAAATGCGCAAATATATGACCAATAATAGACGACAACTTTTTTTTTTTTTAAGTCATGTAGTTGGTGTGGGAGATATGGGGTACAAATTACAGGTATGGAACATCAAAAATACTGTTACTATTGAGATATACAACTCTACTAACTATCCGATTCTTTAAAAAAATTAAATAAATAAAAAACTATTCTAACCATCTATTTTACTGCCTAATGACAATTTTTTTTCATAATCTAATTTAACAATTTGTTATGGTGGAAAATTGTGGTCAGTAAAACACTACCTTTATATTGATTCACTATTAACATTCATTTTACTATCAAATTACGATGTGTCACTTTGATAGTTTTGAAAAAATATTATTAAAAAAAAAATTGTACATGAGTTCAACTTTAATTGACACATTCTTTCTTTTCAAGTACTAGGTAGAGCTTAGGTCATGGGTTCAAGACTAAATAGATGCATTTGTAAATTACCCATAAAAGAAAAGATTATGAAAATGTTTGTTTCACTAAACTTTTTTGTTTAGAGAGACAAACACTCACATGCATAAGCATATAAGACATTAGACATTACCTGCTACACTATATAAAAAGTAGGCATATAGCTTTAGGTATTCTAATTAAATTAAATAATGTGTCATTCAAAGTTGTAACTATATACAAATAAGTGCATTGATGTAGTAACTTAATTTCCTTATTAAATTCAACTTGTCATAGAAGTAGTATGAGGTGATAATCAATTAAACTACAAGTCTTTTGGCTTAAATGAAAAACTTTAAAGACAACCAAAGAAACTACTTGAATCTTATATTTTAAAAAATAATTATTTAAACCTATTCTTAAATTTAAATTAAAAAAAATTACTAAATCTCTATGATTCCTCACATTTCGCCATGTTTAGGTTGGTGATAATATACTTACATTTAATGAAATGCCTCTATTACTTAATGAGTTTCAAATAAATTAACTAGTATTTTTTTTTTAATTATCGACAACTAATGAAAACGAACACCATAGATTCAATTATATGAGTTATATTATGAATCTTACAACATAATAATTTTTTTCATAATGGTTGAAGCCTTTATTTGATTCTCATTTAAACCTACCATTAAAGTCATTTTTGTTTTTTTAAGTACCACTAACTTCATTTGACTTGCTAGTTACTACCTTATCCCTTATGGAATATTTTATGAAAATTGATCAAACATAGAGTTGAACCCCACAGCCACAGGCCCACACTCCATTGTAGGACACGAAAGAAACAGTCCAATCAGGGACCGTTTGCATGTGATGGGCCTTTGTTGATGTGGGACCCGGGATTGTATATATGGACAATGATTGCATCATTGCATGCATTGCACCGTCCGGTCCACTAAGCTTCACATATCCCGACTGCCGCCTAATCCGGCATTAAAGTCTAAACCTTACCCAAATCTCTCTGTGTTTACCTTACTCTACAGTCTACTCTTTTCACTCAAAAATCTTCGGAATCTATCACTTTTTTTTTTTTTTTGCAAGCTAAAACCAAAAAAGCATAACAAAAAATCTCAAAAAATGTCCAAAGATTATGAACAGGAGAAAATAAAAACTTTTTATTATTATTAATATTATTTACAATCTATATGTTTTGATGAAAAAAAATATGTAAAGATAGCTTTTTGAATTTTTTAGTATTAGGTAATATCAGAAAAAATAAGTTAAATAAAAACTATTTTTAGTCAATATAAAAAGTATGATTTATTTTTAAAAGTTGTTTTTCACAAATTTATTTTTTAAAAAATAATTGTACCTCATAGCAAGCTAAGCAAGCTAAATACGATATATTAAAAAATTATTTTCCGACTCATTCAAAGCTCCTATCAAATATAAGAAAATAAGATAATTTTATAGAAAATATTTTTTTTGGAAAAAAATGACTTAATTTTTAAAAAACTTGGTCGATAAAACAAACAGGAAGGATGATCTGACCCTAATACCCTCCATCCTGTTATGACAACCAGGAGGGAGTTGTCATTTGAACCAACTGAGTAAAAAACGGCAAACAAGACGATTGAACAGTAAAAATGGATCCAAAACGCTCTTTAGATAGAAAACAATGCATCAATTATATACAGTAGCAGAAAGGTTTTGGCTTTTGCATATACACGTTAGATCGAGATTGTGGAAGAAGTTTTAGAAACGAAAGCTATTAAATATTGTCGTAAATCACATAGACACAGAGCGTGTACCTGATGAAGAGGAAGCCGAAGAGTGAGTGCGTTGGGATATTGAGGGTGAAGCAGAAAAAGAACGGTAGGAAACGCAGGTTCCCTGAGACTCAATGTGAGTCCTAACCATACTCATCTTCTCAGCTCCGAATTCTATAATTCCTAGTATGCGATCCTCCTTCCTATCTATCTATCTAGCTATCTCCGTTTTAAGTGCGCTTTTGGTGCTTTCCATGTCAGAAAAGGCCACAGAATGAGAATGAGAAAGAGAAAGAGAACCACTTCTCAACATTTTTTAAGCGACTGATGATGAGTGAGTGAGACACAAAATGCGCAATTACATTATAATACCCCCCACTCCTTATTACCAAATTTTGTTGATGCACACTCTTCCAGTCTTCCAGTTCCGGGTCAAGATGCCAAGTTTTCAACTACGTTTTACTATAATTATTAATTTTTTAGATATGACATTTGGTAATGAACTATTTTAAGAAAATTTTGATGGGAGAAGAAAAAATAATGCAATTAATGTTTTGACTGTTTTTTCTATTTTCCATAAAAGTTGGGTCAAAATTTTGGAAAGTACTACGTTCGTAATATTTCACAACAAATTATAGTTAGTTTGTTGTTATTGGTTCAAATTTAAACTTACCACTAATAATAATATCTAGTAACAACCTGTAACCTGTTACTTAAAATTTGTTGTGAAAATGTTGTGGACATAACATTATTTTTAATAATTGCCCTAAGGGCACCGGATAACATGACCATTTCTCTTATTATCCTGCTAAAATTAGGGGCAGAGAGAGCAAGCTAGGGGAGTTATGACCCCCTCAACTTTTCAAAAATCCTCAATCCCTCTTCTAATTTTGGAAATAAAAAAAAA
>NW_027070303.1:186702-205142 GCF_002906115.3 Quercus suber
TTCTCTCTCTCTCTCTCTCTCTCTCTCTCTCTCTCTCTCTCTCTCTCTCTCTCTCTCTCTCTCTCTCTCTCTCTCTCTCTCTCTCAGAGTACTGATGTCTATTGTCTGGTTGGAACTGATTGGAAACTCTTCATCCTATCAAAAATAATAATAATAATAATAATAAAATTGGAAACTCTTCATGTTTTAGCAATTTTGTTCTGCTTCTTGATTGTTGGATACGATCAACAACAGAAAACACTTTGACCCCATACTTCTAGTATAAGCACCCACGATTGCAATTTATTTATTTTTATTTAACAAACGAACGATTATTAACTTAAGTAGACATACAATTGCATCATGCATCGTGCAAGAAACTTACATTGGTAATTAAATCATTCAAAATTGGCAAGGCATCTGATTCAATGAAGTTAATCTTATGCTCCACTCCAGCCTTTTGAATAAACGGCAGTCCAGTTTGATATGCTTCCTTGTTTGGATCAATGGCTATTATCTGCAAAAATGAAATCCTCAGTTTAATCTGGTCCTTACACTCAAATGCTATATATATGCTCAATAATGTAAAATGGGTGTAACCAAAAAAAATAACAATAAAAATACTAAAATTCTGAAAACTACCTTTCCATCAGCTGGTAGTGCTAAAGCTGTAACAAGAAGAGAATAACCAGTAAAAACTCCAATTTCTATTGTTTTCTTCGCATTCATGGTCTTTAGAAGCATTGAGACGAGGAGGCCTTCATCGACAGGCACATTCATTAAACTCCTACCACACATGAACACAGTTCAAAAGTAATAACTTTAGTAAAGATATGTTAAAAAAAAAAATGTAATTTATTATCTTAGGCAGTAACAGTGCATGAAATTTAATAAAATGAAGTGCAATAAAATGTGAGATACAAAGCTATGGCTGTACCCATGCTCCTCTTCTTGCAATTTGTAGGAGGCTCAAAAAATTAATGGCAAAAATTATATTTTAGTCCCTACATTTTGGGGTCACAGTCAATTTGGTCTCTACATTTTGGTGTCAGTCAATTTGGTCCCTGTTATTTTCAACTCGCACTCAATTTGGTCCTTACCATTAACTTATTAACGGAAAATACTTACATGGCAAACAGTGTGCACTGTTGGCACACTTAAATGTGTAATTAATGTAATGTAGAAGATTTGGACCAATTAAAAATTGCCACATCAATTAAAAAAACACAGTAACTTGCAACTCAGCTAATCTGAGTTTTCAACACAGACAAATTTCATTTCTCCCATGACCCAAACAACCCTGTCCATTACCTGTCAAACCAACCCATTCTCGGCCACTTCATCTGATCTTCATTGCTACGCCGCTTGCCATCAGTGCCGATATTTCCATAACTCGGCAACTCCACAAACTCCAAGTCTCATTCCCTCAAAAGTTTTATTTGTGGACAGTTTTCTATGATCACTTAATGAATTTTTAATGTCTCAAAATGTAGGAATAATCCTTTAAATGAGTTTTACAGGTTATGAGTTCATAATTTTTTGGACTCTTTTCTACGATACTTGTGTGTTTATCTCATTCTTATTTTCATATTTAACTAGTAACAATGATAAATTTGTATATACGCATCAAAATGTCGACATAAGATAAACCTATATAAATGATTTCAGTAGTAAATGTTTGTTACTCTTCAAATTTCAAAATGGCACCTCCTTAGCCTCCTCAGAACTGCTGTGATGGATGATGTGATCTAGGTGAAATTATAAACCCACCTGATAGTGGGTTCCACAAGTCGATCCAACATAGCAAAATTTCAAATCTAAAACAAACTTCTAAAGGGAAAATGATTTGAATATCCACACGTCCACTCTGATCTGAAACAGACTTCTAAAGTCAGTCGGTGGCCAGCGGTGTAGCAATGAAGATGAAGATGAAGGTTGAGTTTGATTGACAATTGATGAACTGGGCTGTTTGGGTCATGGGTGAAGTGGGATCTTTCTGGGGTTGAAAACTCAGATTAGCTGAGTTGCAGCTTATTATGTTTTTTTAATTGATGTGGCAATTTTTAATTGGTCCAAATCTTCTACATTACATATTTAAGTATGCCAATAGTGCATACTGTTTGCCATGTAAATATTTTCTGTTAGTAAGTTAATGATAATGACCAAATTGAGTGTGAGTAGAAAATAACATGAACTAAATTGACTGGCTCCAAAATGTAGGGACCAAATTGACTGTGACTTGTAGGGACCAAAATAGTGTTTTCGCCAAAATTAATTAAACCCATTGCAATAGGCCACATCAAAATTTAGTGACGTATTTCAAATTATACCACATATTTCTATATTCTTTAGTAAAAAGAAGAGCAAATTACAACTTACCTACCTCTGGTTTAACCGAAATTTAAGTTACCTATTTGTAATTTGAAATTTGACACCTTATCCACCTGAGGTTTGACCAAAATTTAAGTTGTCTACTTGTGATTTGAAATCCCATGATGCAAGTGTTCTACGAAATTCTTTTTTATCTTATTTAATCTTGCATTTTTGTGTTTTTTGTATTTTTGGAGGAGAGAAACATAAAAGTGGAGCAAAATTACATATTTGGCCATGTTTTTAAAAGATGTGGATTACAAAACTCTAATTGAACTAACCTTATGAGGGTAAAATGTCAAATTTCAAAGCACAGATAGGCAATTCAAATTTTGACTAAACCACAGCTGAATAAGTTGTAATTTTTCCTAAAAAGAATTTGTCACGTATTATTTGGGCCAACAAGACAGAGATATATCTCCCAATTAAATTGAAATAATAAAATAGTTAATAATTATCTCTATTAAAATAAATAAAAATAGAAATATTTATTAACAAGCAACAAGTTCTGGTGGGACTTTCTGACTTTGGACTAAGAGCTCGTTTAAATTTCAGAGAATGAGAGAAATTTGTAAACACAAAATTCAGAGGATGATATATTCCCTTCTCTCTGCTCCTCCCTCTTCTCCCTCTCACCATGGTAAAGCAATTATATACACATCAAACATCCAAACCAAAATGACTTTAAAATAGTGCTTGGAAAGAAAATTATGACCCACCAAAAAGGATGTTCCTTGACTGTGGCCTCTCTGAGTTCTTTCAATTGCTCATGCTCTTGTGGGTAGCATTTTTCCAAAATGTACTGCAACATATGAAATCACGTTAGAGGAAGGTGAGCCATGTTGAGATACATATTGATAAAAGATTCTCATATTTTGATGCCTTTGAAAAATAACGGAAAATATTAGTACGATTATGACAAATAATAGAATATCCAAAAACTAAGTTTTAGGACTAGTTCCTGAAATACTTGTCAACTGGGTTGGTGATGGGCCCAAGGACTAACGTTCTATAGTCAAAGCAATCCAATACAAAGCACTAATCCGTTTGGATACCGTTTATTTTACTGAAATTAAAAATTAAAAACTGAAAAAATTATAACAAAATAATTTTTAAATGTGTAAATAGTATCGTGGGGCCTATTTTTAATATTTTTTTTTATAAAGTATTTGTGAGTTTCATGAACAATACACGAGACCCACTGAACAGCATTGTGTCTCTTGAAATGCATACACAATAAAAAAAATTAAAAAAAAAAAGGAAAATGTAAAAACAGCTGGTGAAATGCAATCCAAACGCATATTAGTGCACGTTTGGATAGCATTTATGGCTGGCGTTAGTGCGTTTTGTTGAAAAAATGTGAATCCCACAGCATTGTTTACAGATCCACAAAAGTCATCTAAACACAAATTTCAATATAAATTTGGGTCTCATAGTACTATTTACATATTTAAAAATTATTTTGCTATAGTGTTTTCAGTTTTTAATTTTCAGCAAATAAGCGGTATCCAAACACAGTAGTCACTAACATAACGTTACTGTATAATTAACAACTTTTTTTTTTCCTTTCTAAAGTCATTCTTAGCATTAAGAGCATTCATATCAAAGATATGAAAAATGCTAAAATCTCATTTTTAACTTTCATCCCCTTAAAAAGTCACTCACATCAAAATTGCTATTCTTAAAATTTTAACATCTTAACTACAGTAGAATGTCAAAAATGATAGCCTATTGTAGCTCAAATCTTATAAAAAATAATAGTATTTTATTAATTTTCAATTAAAATATCATTTCTCTCTCTCACACTTTTTTCTCTCTTTTCATCTACTGGAGCTTTCTTCTCCAGGTGGGTCTACGTGTGAGTTGAT
The DNA here is from genome assembly GCF_002906115.3 of Quercus suber. Lineage (NCBI taxonomy): Eukaryota > Viridiplantae > Streptophyta > Magnoliopsida > Fagales > Fagaceae > Quercus > Quercus suber. The sequence goes on from NW_027070303.1 coordinate 190,920, forward strand.
TGGGGTGGCTTTGGGTTGTGTGTGTGGGTTGTTTGATTCGGTGGTTGATTGTAGTGGTTTGTTGTGAGTTATGCCATGGGTTGAGGCCATGGGTTGTGATGTGTGTTGAGGTTGTGGGTTGCTGGGTGTTGAGGCCGTGGGTTACTTCTGCGCTTGCCTTCGCTTCTCGATCTCTCTCTAGTGAAATCTTTCTTTGGTGGGTGTGGGTTGATTGATTTGGTGGTTGGTTGTGAGTTTTGTTGTGGGTGGTGGCTTGGGTGGTGAGGGTGGTGACATTGAATGGGTGGTGTCTGGTGGTGGCCATGAGGGGTGGGGTGGTTGTTTTTGCTTGGAAAAGAGAGACACACACAGAGAAAGATATGTCTCATGGAGAATAAAAATGAATTATAAATAATAAATAAATAATATTTTAATGAAGTGGTAAAAAATATAAAATTTTTGATATTTGGTGTATTATAAAGTGGAGTGTTAAAATTGATAAAGTAGTGTTTTGAGATACTAAATGCTATATTTTTTGACATGTTTGATGTGAATGCTTTTATATATATTCAAATCTAAATTTGATTCTGAATAACAAAGTTTATGAATGAAACCTTGAAAAAATATCATTATTTAAAGCGAAGTCATATCTAATATGCTTAAAATCAGATTCTCCAAAACAACATATTAGGGGAAGATTTTCAATATTTCTGTATCCAATTGATATAGTTTTAGCTTCAACTAAATAGCCATACATGTTATATCTAAAGCTCCTCGCTGTGCCCAAATAATTCCCAGAATACCCAAGAGTTGGGTTGGGTAGAAAGGAAGCAATTAACATTTCCCCCATTGCAAATATAAGATGGTAAAACAGCGCGCACATACTCACCCAAAAAAAAAAAAAAAAGGTTTTCGTAGTGGATTTCAAAAAACTAGTTATTATTAGAGACAATAAATTTAGGGATAAATATTTTTTCATGAAAAAATTTCTTCACAATTGTTAGCATGGCCTGTTCTGATTGATACTTAATAAAAGTAATGTAAATATGATGGACCTGAAGAAAAAGAACGTTATTGTAATTGCAATAAGTCATATTAATAGTTGTGAAAAAGATGTGTTTCTAACCTTTTGAAGTGCTTGATTTTTTAGAATGATCTTCTCTGGTGCTGTAAAAAGTTTTCACATGTAGATGTAAGTGCAATTATATTAGCCAAGAATAGGAACGCACACCCCCTGTACATGTGTGTGTGTGTATATATATACTAACTAAAATAATTAAAAGCACAATTTGAGATTAGGTCATAATGCCATTGCTGGGTAAAATTTTGTAGGATAACCCAAATGTCAAGGAGCGTTTGGGAAAGCCAGTAATTTAATATCTACTGTTAAGTTATTGGAAAATTCTTAGTTTACATTGTACTTGCAATATAAGATTTATATTGCTAGCATAATGTAAACTTATAATTACTCAAAATAATTTGTTCAAATAAATGGGAAATCAAGAGGTTAATTACGTCTCTCCCTCATAGGGAATCTATCAAGGAGACCCCTTTTACCTTACCTTTCTCTTCTGTGTGTAGATCGCCGTTCAACTTCCCTGAGAAGAGTAAAAGGTAGAAAAAAAATTCATGGGTTAGCAATTAGTATCATCTTAAGTCAAGATACTACAAATATTATATTAATTCAAAAATTTTTGGAAATCCTACTACTATATATGAAGCAACTTCTGGTATAAAAGTGGACAGAGAAAAAATATCTTTATTTTTTAATGGAAATACACACAGCAAGCAACAGATGCAGATCAAGAACAAGATAGAAGTACAAGAAATAAAACAAACCCAGAAGTGGTATGGGACGAGTTAAAGATAACAGACTTTAAATATGAATTGTTTTTGTTGGCACTAGGCTGCATGGAAGATTTGGTACATCAAATGTAAACTCAAACACGAGCGTAAGAGAAAGGAACCATGTAAATTGACGGAGGAAGCTACAAAAGTACTAAGAAGAATATTTTCGGAAGGAAAGTAAGATGAAGTGGCACAATCTCTGAACTGGGACCAGATTATTTTCAAAGGTGATGCAAAGGCTTGTTTCGATCCTATATCGACCAGACTTAACTCCCAATTAACAATTGCAAGAAAGAAAGCAATTAATTAAGTTTATAGAGTAATTAATTATCATCTAATAAAATGATTGAAACAGAAAACTTACTTGACATAATGATACTTGAATTAACATGCAAGGTAGAACACTTGATGATGTTTGTTGAGGATTATACGAATTAACCTTGGGGGTTGAGGAAAAAATTATAAATTGATTACAAATGGGAGCAGATAATTACAAAGGGGGTTTGAACTTTGAAGATTGAAGGGAGTGTTTTCCGCTCTAAGGTTTTGTAAGAACTCACTTCGAAAGTTGAAGGTATTCTTATATAGCCAATTATTGGAGGGAATTACTGACACATTAGTTTGGAGGTAGATGTTATTTGCAAAATGTTAAGATCATAACTTTTGCCACAACTTGTTCACAGAGCAAGTTATGAATAGTGGACTAAAAATGGTAGGTCGACAACTTCGCTACTCACAACTTATCACGTGAACAAATTGTAACAAAAATTGTAATAAAAGTTATGATCATTGCATTACTCATATTATTTTCATTCACATCATCACATGGATCATGCATGAAGCACCTACCATTCCTTGGCTCATGTGGATAGCCGAGTAGGCGTTTTCAACCACCTAAGCTTGGAATCTGCGCTATTTGTATATTAGTAGTGACTTTTATACGCTGACAGAGGAAGAGGATTTGTTAATCTGCGCTATTTGTATAATCCTAGGGATATGTACAATAATGTGGATAATTCAACAACTTACAATTAACACATCAATTTAATTACAAATTGACAATTCAACAATTACATCAATTTATAATGTGGATAAGAAAACTTTTGTCAACATACTACTCGCCAATTAAATTAACATTCACTCTTTTATATAATTTTTTTTGAAGAATATAGAATAACATTCACTCATTTTATGAATTAACGAGTAATGTGATTAAAAGACATCAAGGATAGTTATAGGTACATCGATGTAACAGATTGGAAGAGAATCCCCAAACTCAAATAAAAGAAAAACTTTATCTACTTGTAATTAGACTGAAATAAAATCTAAATAGAAGGAAATTATTTATTTATATATTTTTAATTAAGAGTATATATTTATATTATTCCAAATATTTTCTAATAGGTATATTTAAAATCCAAGCAAATAATACTCTTGTACAGAAATCTGGAGCCGATTAATTTTCAACTAAAATGCTCTTTCTTTGCAGTATGGCAATTTCTTCCCACTAAGTACAAATAACTCCCATAAAAAAAATAAAAAAGCACGAATAACTCTATCATGTTATTTAAGAAAATTCATCTTCACCTAACCTTTTTTTTTTTTTTTTGATAGTTAAGAAACCTCCCTTTCTATGAATTTATTAAAGGTTACAGAGAAATGGCCAAATGGGTTTTTGATGATGTAATATATTAATGCATGTAGAGATGATATAAGAAGAAATGATGATGAAGGAGAAGGGAGAGAGTTCAAAGAAGATGAGAGCAGTTCCTAATGATCATGACTTCACTGAAATTGTGCTCTCTTGGTCACTTGAACAAATTGAAAATCAAGAACTTTTCAAGGACCAGGTTTGCTCCTTCTTTTGGTGTACTTCTTTATTACAATCTCCCTTGATTTTATTGCAGATTTTACCATAATTTTTTAATTGTGCTTACAACAAAAGAATAAATATATATATATATATATATATATATTTTTTTTTTTCTTTTGAGAAACAGCTTGCAAAAGAAGATAGTATGTGTTTGATTTTTTTTTTTTTTGTGTGGCTTTATTATTTCAGGCCCAAGCCCATTTCAGTTTCCTCTAAAGACAAAAGCTTCTTTTGGCATTTCATTTTCTTCCACCTAATAATACAGTTTTTGGAAAACCTACCAAAATTTGGGAAGGAAAGAAGTACGAAAAAAAAAAAGAAAAAAAAAAAGAGGAAACTGGGACTCTTTAGTACGGGCATTACCAGTTATCAAAGGAAAGAAAGGCATATAGTTAGCACCGACTTCTTTCTTTGGCTTTCATTCAACCTAAGAGAATGGATGATGAGATAGACTTTCCATATCATTAAGAAGATTCAAGATTCAGAAACAGAAACCTTATTGAAAAGGAAAAGCAAAGAGAGGACGTTTACAAGAGAATATTTTGAGGTTATTTTCCTTGCCCACAAAAAAAGCTATGTCCTTTCGTTTCCTTTCCGTTCACAGTTCACTTGACTCTTGTTGTTGCCTCCTTCTTTATAATTTGCATTAAAATAATTATTTTAATTCCTTTTTTTCTTTTTTCCCTCTTATTTATTTATTTATTTCTTTATTTTATTTTAATTTTTAACAAGAGCAATTCTATATTACTAACATTTTAAAATCTTTTTACATTTTGTTGAAGTTAGGGAAAATGGCAGGGACGGGGTTGAATTATGAGTTGTATTTATTCTCTTCCTATTTCTTCTTCGTAATGAAAAAAAAAAACCCTCAAACGGAATGACAATATGGCAAGTTAGAATGGGATGCATAATGGAGGTATATTAACATCTCTAATCATGTGGTTTTGATGAGATAAAAATGATTAAAAAAGAAAAAGATAGGAACGAAGTTAAGGAGTTAAGAGAGTAAAAGACAAGTACGTTTAGGAAATAGTAATAGAATATGTATAAAAAAAATTAAGTTCTAAACAATTAAATAGAATATTTAAACAAAAAAATTATTAAATTTGCAAGTCTTACATTTAAAAAAAAAAATGCTAAACTAGAATTTAGTCTCTTACCATTTATACAAGCTGTCAATTTCGTCTTTGATATTTTAATTTCGTCAATTTTGTTTGTCAAATTTGCTAAATGAATAATCGTGTCCTTCAATCTCTTTCTATTAACATTTTGTAGTTACGTATTACAACATAAAATATGTTGTTTTGTTACAAATTCAAATTAAAAAAAAAAAAGTTCCCACTTTAAGGAAATGGGCTTGAATGGCTTATGCCCAAATAAGTCATTTTTCCTAACAGAGGTTAGGCTTTTAGAGGGAGAGAATGGATTAGCCTATTGGTGCATGCCTGTCATTCTACACTCTCTGTTTTCTCTTCCTGATTCTCTCTTTCTTCTCTGTTTTGTTATTTTTAATTCTTTTTCCCTCTTTTCTTTTCTCAGTGCTTACCTATCTAGTAATGTTGTGATTCTCTCATAATGGTTACTATTGTCGTGATGATGATCCCCTCTACTGTGCATAGCAAGGGTCCTTTATATACTGCCTGTCGTGACTGATTTTTACTATTTTAACCTTTAACTACCTTTGTCTAGTCTGGGTGTCCTTGTCGACTACCACTGGTTTGTCAGTTGTCTAGCCACCACCACTTACTTGTGCTAGTTGTGCCATTCTCCATCACTAGACAAAGAAAATTATTTTGTTTGCTTGCTCACTGTGGCATTCTTATTCGTCACGGTGTGAGTGTTCTCACTTCCTATCTTTCATGGCATGCACCTAGTGATTCTAGCTCATCCTTACTTCTTTTAGGTAATATGTGATCCCAATTACAAGACATTTCCCCTAAAAGAACCTAAGCAAGACCCCTAGAATAGGCTTTTCCTTCTCCCCACCGCCAAACCATACTCTCTCTTACCTTTGACCGATGACCCATCACTTCTTGTATTGGTTGGGTACAGGCTGGTGTTGCCTAAGCCTTGCGCGTGCTCCACTTCTGTGTATGTCCAAAACCTATCCACTGCTCATGCGTTTGCCGTGGTCTGGAGGCTCATCTGCACATTCTGCTGCTCACCCTTGACCCTTTATGGCGTGAACTACTTCCTTGTTTCTCATTTCTTACAGCTTGCTTCTTTCAAGGGCTGGGCCTTACTTAATTGTGGGCTTTTCTTCCTTTAGCCTATTCTTTGCTTCTTCCGTAATCCTGCAGCCATTTTCTATCATACCACTTTGCTGTTCCTACCGTGGTGTTATTTGACTTGTGCCTACTAGGCCTCTTCGGGCTTGCTGCCTATTCTTCTCCCAATGACTCAATATGGTCATTGGTTTTATACTCATGCTACTTTGGACTTTTCCTGACCCATTTCATTGCTTGTGGGCTCTTTTGTCCTATTTCTTTCTTCTTGAGCATCCTTGGCCTTTTTGCTATCCTTGGGCATCCTTGGCTCATTTTCTAATTCTGCATGCTCATGGGCTTTTACTGACTCCCTTGGGCTTCCCTGACCCAATTACCTTATTCCTCATCCTTAGGGCTCATGGGTTTCCCATCAACCTCTTACTTTCTTACTTCATTACTTCGAGCCTACTGTGGCCCATTCTTACTTTGCTACATCATATAATGCCCATGGGTTTTGTACTTCTCCTTTTGGGCTCCTTTAGGCCTATTTACTTTCCTTAAGGCCATTTATGTACTTTATGGGCCTATGAACCACTGCTCTTGCCATCCAGGCTTAATGGTTCTTCTAACCATTCATTAACTCTTCTCTGTCTATATTGTTGGGCTTCTTCCTATTATTGGGCCTCAAAATGAGTATCAACAATATGCAATAATTATTATCATTCCAGTAATTACTAAATGCGTTATTTTATAAAAGAAAAAGTAAAGAAGTAATTTTTTTATCAAATTGAAAGTCTACTAGCGATTTTTTGTAGGCTTGCCCTATGATTATTTTTATTTTCTAATTTTTCCCTTCTTATGTTTTTTTTTTTTTTTTTTACCACTTTTAAACATTTGGATAAACTCCTTTCCGCATGTGATGAAAATTACATGTAACTTATTTTATTTTATATTTTATAAATCCCATTTCATCGTTGGTGTATTTTTATGTTAAGAAAAATACTAAACTATATTATGAAAGAGCAAGATTTAGATACAGTACTTAGGTGATATTTCTTAGGTTCTCCTTTTAAAATTCTGCCATGTAGATTCTTTCTCATGGGATAGAAGTGTATTTTTTAATTAAGTAACCAATGTAGAAATAATTTTTAATGATAACACATTACAAATATATTCAAAAACTAACGTTATTATCCATACATGTATGTTGCAAATATGGAAAACCCTACGCTGTTATAGATAATATTAAAAAAAAAAAAATTGTGTCTAATCCACATCTCTTTAACCCTTCATGATATCATGGGTGGATCTAAAACATCGTATATTAAAATAAAAAAATCACTTTGACTAAAATTAAAAGCATTCACTTTTGTAGGAGACGCCATCTTTAGGTGATTTTGTAGATGTTGGATGATGGTGATAGAGAAGAAAAGTCTAGCCCTTGATTTGAAAGATTAGTTTTGTTACTATGTTCCCTTGAAAATGAATTGTTTTGCAAATGGTATTTTTGAATATCGTAATTTCCAGGGCATGATCATCCTATGAAGTTACCCATGTTGAGGAAGTGATTTCCTCCTTGGCCTTAGCCCCGTAGCACATCAAACGGGACAGACTGATCTTTCATTCTTCGATTTTCTCACTTATTATTATTACTTCTCATCTCATCTTTGTAACCTCACTCAGAATGTGTTTTTCTTTCCCTTTTTTGACTAAGGATTTCTCGCTTGTCTTGCCTTAACAGCAACTTATTTATTTCATCATTGTCTTATCATATTTGTCTGTCGTGACTCTTCTATCGCAATTGCATCTACTGTGGGCTCGTGATTAAAGTTTCGGCAAACGGGGCATAGTTTGCGCATAAGCCAGTTTAAGGTGGGTTACAATTGGACTAGTCTCGACTCTCCTATCCAAAATACTTGGGCCACAATACAGCAGGAGATAGTCTAGCCCAAAATCACAAAAGGCCCACCACACACATTAATTATACAAATACAAAGGTGTGCAACAACTGAAATAGTAAAGATAAAGGTTGTGTTTGTTTCGTGTAAAATGTTTTCCGGAAAATACATATTTTCCGGAAATGCTATTTTCCGGAAAAGGAAAATATTTTTAAGTGTTTAGTTGAATTATGAAAATTGTTGTGGAAAATTGAGTTCATGTGTTTGGTTCTATTAGGAAAATGCTATTTTCCTACCATTTTTTCACATTGATTCCAGCAACAACAACAACAACAACAAATTGATTCCGGCGACAACAACGCAACAACAACAACAACAAATTGATTCCGGCGACAACAACGCAACAACAACAACAACAAATTGATTCCGGCGACAACAACAACAATCAAACTTTAACAAACAAAACTAAGATGGGTCTGGGTCTGGGTCTCGGAGCTCGGATTGAAGGCGATCGCCAGCGATCGAAGGCGAGCTCGAGCGAAGGCGACGCGGTGCTTGGTGGGTCTCGGAGCTCGGATCGAAGGCGATCGCCGGAGATCGAAGGCGAGATTGAGTGAAGGCGACGAGCTCGAGCGAAGGCGACGCGGTGCTTGGTGTGGATTGGAGGTCGGATCGAAGGCGATCGCCGGCGATCGAAGGCGAGATCGAGTGAAGGCGACGAGCTCGAGCGAAGGCGACGCGGTGAGAGAGCTTGGAGAGTTGTTGTGCTGCTGTGTGAGAGAGCTTGGAGAGTTGCTGTGCTGCTGTGTGAGAGAGAGTTGCTGTGTGAGAGAGCTTGGAGAGTTGAGAGAGCTTGGAGAGTTGCTGTGTGAGAGAGTTGTGTTTTCCGGAAATTGGTTTAAGGGAAAATAAAAGGTGAAATTGATTTCCGCCTGGGGAGGGGTTTTTTTCGGTCAAAGCTGAAATTATTTTCAGTTGACCAAATTTTCCTAATCAGCCAAACACCCAAATTTTATGGAAATGGTTTTTCGGAAGTAGTTTGAAGTCAAAACAAACACAGCCAAAGTCACAATTTCAAACTTGAAATTATGTTTTCAACATTTCAACTCATGTTTTTAGTTGTTTGTACTCGTGTATTTGTACATACCAATGTGCAATAATCATTACTCTCACCAGAATAGAATGCTTTACTACATGATAATACTTTTCCATTTTAACTTATCCTTTTCCTTAGTTACTAATTATTAAAGTAAATGTACAAATGTTATGACTAGCAATAGTGTCTTGAAAAAGCAATGTTTATCTTTTCAAGAGATAAAAGTGAAAAAGAAAAAGTTAATTTCGTCGGTGTGTTAACATCGTTTGGAGATTGGGAGAAAAAGCAAAGAAATTAAAGGTGCGTTTAGATACTACTTATTTTGCTGAAAACTGAAAACTGAAAACAATAAAAAAATAATTTCCAGTTACTGTTTACACTCACAAAATACTGTTCATTTGCCTTAATGCACTGTTCATGGGAGATGAACAGTGCAAGAGGCACTGGTAAAAAAAAAAAAAAAAAAAAAAGGAAGAAAACACACACATGAAACGCCAATCCAAACGCTACCATAGTGTAAAATATTACTCCTATTATGAAATATAACTTTTATACGTGTCACAAATTTCTTAAATGGATGGAGTAGAAAATAGAAGAACTCATATAGTTTATTAAAAGAAGAAGAAGAAAGATGAACTCATGTAGAATGTTTGTGCCAACAGTGTGTGAGTCTTATGATATTGTCATCAGATGACGCACGATAGAAATATTTAATTTTCTGACTGTAACACACTGAGTCTATAATCGTAGTATAATGATACTCTTTAATCAATATTGCATACATACATTTTAAAAGAATTATTAAGGTTATTATAAATGGACAAAACTTAGGTACAGTACCGTAGGTTTGTTCCTTAGGTTTCTCTCTTAGGATTCAACCATGTGATTACTTAACTAAAAAATACATTTTCATCCTATGAGAAAAAATCCACATAGCAGAATTTTAAGAGAAGAATCTAAGAAACAGCACCTAAGTACTGTATATAAGTCTTATTCATTATAAATTAGTTTAATTTCTAAGAAACAATTTTTGAAACAGTATTTTTTTTCTTTTAGGTATAATTAAATCAAATCCAGCTTCCTTTTTAAAAAAAAAAAAAAAAAAATTATGCCACATTACACTATACTAAAACTAATTTGATTCCTTTTAAGTTTTAATCATAGTGTTGTTTGGATAAGTTTAAAATCAGATTTTTTGTTCGCCATTAGCTTATGTGCACCCAAAAGAAAGATGTATGATGTAAATTTCACATTCTAAAGATGCGGTGACATGATAGTGACACTTCAAATAAAATTCTTTGAAATGAAAGACACTTTTCTCAGAAAAAAAAAAAAATATATATATATATATATTGTATCACATTAATTCTAAAGATTGCGTTTCTCAAAAAAAAAAAAAAATCTAAAGATTGGATAAAGTCAAATTGAACTATTCTTAAAAAGAACTTCATCGATAGACATATATAGTTGATTAATAAAAAGAATCTTATATGTCACAACTCACAGGTGACTTCCCTCTATAGCAAATAATTCTTTTCACGCTAGGCCAAAAAAAAAAAAAAAAAAAACTATCCACGAATTAAACCAAACAAACGAAAAGTAGGGGCCATTTGATAACATTGTTCTAATATTGATTGTATTTTTTGGAAATACATGTGGGTAAAAAAAAATGTGTGAAAATACGTGTAATGTTGTTTAAAAACTGAAAAGTGTTGCTTAAACTATCATACTAAACGGCCCCTAAACTATGTTTTGCAATTGAAATCCTAAGTTTATGATTAAGTCATCATTAGTCAGCATCTCAAGTTTTGGATTATGTTGGTGTAACATATGAAAAATTAACCAAAAAGAAAAGGAAAAACAAATACAGTAAATAATATAGAACATAATTAATAAAGAAGGGAATAAGAATTCTCGCAATCTATTATTACCTCACATAATAAAATGCTATCAGTTATATATTAAATTGAATAATAGTTTATTTCATTTTTCAGAGAAAGGTATATATATATAAGATATACAGTTAATTATCATAATTATGCCTATTCTTTTGATTATCAAAAAAAAAAAAAAAAGACTATTCTTTTGGTTTGCTTTAGTAGCATTCTGGAAATTGTGATTATTTCTTAGCATTCCAATCGTGACTTGACAACTTATGGTGGATCAGGATTATTGAAACACTATGCAAAACGACAACGAAACAAGAAAAAGGGCGGCCAGTTGGGAAAAAAAAAAAGTTGTATATATAATATATATAGACTTGACTTAAAGTGAAATATTAAAATTAAAAAGTAGAGTAAACATGAACATTAATCTCACACATCGATCATAATTCATACATACCGGAATTAGAATGGTCTGAAGTTTGAACTTTTGTTTTATCTTCCTTGTGGACTGGAGGTGTGTACGTAAACCTTACTGTTTATTGTTATACTTCTTGTTCTTCATCTTCAATATGTTCGTTTTATATGTGGTCTGGCTCTGGCAGCCTTAACACACACACACATATATATATATATATACACACACACACAGAGAGAGAAGCTCAAGGGTCTGGTGTACTATACGTGAGCCATGCATGAACGATCACTTACAATTTAAGTGCAGTAAATTAATGGATGCTTTTAATTAATTTATTTATCTGTGACAATAAGTAATTAATCATTAATGCTCTAATGTTTCTGTATTGATATATGATTGTATATTTGAGAAAGAAAATGTTCTTTCGGTTTCCAAAGCGCCACAATGAAATATGGGTGCAAGTAGTAAAACAATACAAGTTATTGGTCCGATCGATATATAGGCCAAGACACATTTCAACATGTACAAATTTATGGTTTGTACGGGCTCCTCGAATTCAAATGCTCTTATGTGCCTATGTCTAGTTCTTGTCAACTGCAGCACTACCATCCTGTAGACCGTGATTAGGATTTACACATTTGATTATTTGAATCCTTGTTTTTAAGTTCAGGGTATAGCCAAGATTTTTAATTTGGGGGACGTATTATATATTTATATATTACTCATTATTCATGGGTTGGGTTCAATTTACACTTAATATAACTTTAAGCAATATTACATCACTCAATATTTTTTGATTGGATGCGAATTTTGACAAATCTACCATTAGATTACATTATCTTTGTATTTTCTCTGTGCTTGCAAAATTTCAATATGATCAAATATCAATATTCATGTCATCAATCAATTGTTTAAATTTAAGTTTTTGTAGATTAAAATAATGCATAAAATATGAGTTTATGGATTGAATGATAAATAATAACTGATTGGCATGAATATTGGTATGTATATTAATAAAATATAGAACATGTAATCCAACGGTTGCTTAGAATTACACCAAGTGTACGTGAAAGCTCGAAAATGTGTTGAAAACACAAGAGCTGTTTAGACCCTCAAATTAAAGTTACGGCTTGATTGATTTTACACTAACTTAATACTAAGTGCAGAATAGTGTAAAAGCGAGTGGATAAACAAACACGCTACTCTAATCCATAATCAAAGCAACACAGCAGTAAAAAGAAATGTAAAAGAGTAGGGAAGAAAGATGCAAACACAAGATAACATGCGGATGTGTTATCGAAGAGGAAATCGAAGAACTCGGTGAAAAACCTTTCTGCCGCCCTCCAAGCAGTAATTGATCCACTAGACAATCAGTTGGGATACATGGGTTAGTAAGAGACCCTCCAAGCCTAATCTATCTGATGTACCTAAGCCCTCCAAACTCCTATTCTAACAAGGCTTCTCGAAATCGTGTCTTGTTTAGTTCTTCAAATCCCGCAACAAGCTCCATGTTGTATCTGCCATCTTTGGCTTCTTCCAATACTTTCCAGCAGCACCAAAACTTCACTTGACACTCTGAAAGGGTGTGGTAAGTGTTTAGCCTATCAACCTCTCAATGGTATGGAAATAGAGAGGTAGGAGTTGAGGAAATTCCACAAGCAAATGTGTAGAGGATTGTGGGTATAACAATCTCTAACTCTCAAGGTGTTTGGCTAGGGTTTTCTTTTAGAAGCACACCTCAACTTTTATGGGTAATGTGAGTATAAATAGTGTAGGCACAGAAAGTGTGTATCAGAATGGACAGGTTGGCAGAACAGAATGTCTCGCGGGTGTCTCGCGGGAAGGTCTTACCCGCGAGATACTCGCGAGACATAATTGTCTCCATCCTAGTTTAACTCTTCGCATTCCAGCATATGCAAGGCACATGAGTCACTTTGTGGGATGCTTAGTCATGAGATACCCGCGAGAACATTTCAGTCTTCAATAGCTTGCTTCACACACTCTTTCTCTATCACACAACCCTTACAATCAAATCCTACAATAAATACATGGTACAAAAGATTGAACAATAATTACAATCAAATTTGTCACGGAATAAAAGCCAACAAAAACATATAGTTGTAAATAACAACTTTACAATCTCCCCCTTTGGCTATTCCGTGACAAAACTCGTAAAACAGACTCTAGACTTAAACGTAAGTTTGGGAACAGTGGCAAAACTCACTCACACCTAATCTAGAAGCTGTGAAGCACTTGCACGTATATACCTGTTACCTGAAACACTTGCACACAAACAAAACTTTCATTAAGCTTATGACAAGTTGAACACAAGGTACGTACATGAGCAAGTAAAGTGTGATCATGTTTGTAAACATTATAAAAACATGTAAGCATATCTTGATCAAACAAAAAACAGTCATTAAAGAATGACTACAATGAATATTTAGCAAGTAAAAGTTCATCCGGACACGCAATGGAATTAAGAACAATCCAAAGGATCAATTGCATGTCCAACACTCAACCAATGCAAAATACATGAAGTATTTGCATCTAGGATACAAAATCCTACTAGGGCATAAGAGTGAGGTACTTAAGACATATTAGCAATATCTTAAAAGTACAAAAAATATGCTACAAAGCATAGAGATAATCACAAATATTGAAAATAAACTGAAATTAAAAACAGAGTATTTAAAGCTTTAAACAAAAGCAGTAACAGTAAAAATTGTAAACAAAAACTAGCAGTTATAAAGACTAAAAACAGTTTAAACCAAAACAACTAAGTTTGTGTGTTAGCTTTTCAAGCTCCCCCTTTCTCTATGCACACTTCCTTTCTTGTAATGCTCTCCCCCTTTCTATATGCCTATACAATCTGTACACGGAGTATGCTCTCCCCCTTTTTGGCATGAATAGTTAAAGGCTTTCCTCTAACTTGCGTTGAATCTCATCTAGTTGTGTCTCAATGGCAGTGAGGCACATTTGAACCTGGTTGTTGGTGGAGTGGATGAGATTTGTAAGTCC
>NW_027070303.1:208119-230941 GCF_002906115.3 Quercus suber
GCACAAGCCAGTTTAAGGTGAGTTGGAATTGGACCGGTCTTAACTCTCCTACCCAGAACCTTTGGGCTGTAGTGTGGCAGGAGGTAGCCCAGCCCACAATCACATAAAGGCCCACCACAATGGGTAATGATGTTTCTTTTTTAACCATTGGATCTCTAAGAGGTCTATGGTGTAAAAAATGTGCAACTCTTATGGAGTTAGACCATGTGTAATTTAAACCCATATCATAAACAAAAATTATTTACATAATTAAAATTTTTAGAAAACCTACACAATTATATCAATAGTGATATATGAATATATAAAAAAATTTCTTTTTTTGTTCGACTGCGTTGAAGCCAAGGGAGTTAATTCTGACTAGTATGGTCGAAATTTTTTACGCCGATGGTTGGACCGATACAAAAACTGGGCTAATTCGTACCGTCCTAAATACCAAGGTGTTTCAGCTTATATCGGCTATTTCGGCGTATTCTGGTGCTTTTCGACGGTAACTTCATTTCGGACCGATACAAGTTGAAATGGGTTTCTAGAAAAATTTTGCTACTTACAGCACCTCTTTGCCACTGTTAAAGCTTCATTCACCTTTGAGATATTGCCGAACGTTGAGGCTTGAGCTCGTCGTCATTGCATCATAGCTTCTTCATTTTTCTTCTCTCCCTCACTGTCTCTCTTTTTCTTTCAACATTTTTTCTAGTCTGGGTTTCTAAAGAGAATGTTAAGAGCAACCACATCAGTTAGTGTAAGTTTTCCTTTTATTTTACACTTAAAACCTACTTTTTCTATTTTACACACTCATTTTTACAAAACACTCACATTAGTTTATCTATTCTATCATCTGTTTTATTTAAATAATCGTTTTCTCACTTTTTTATTATTATTTTATCTCAAACCCTCTCTCTCCACTCACGAGACTCTATTATAAAGTCTTCTCTAAAACTCCTCTCTATTCCAACATTTTCACTCCTCTTTGAAACTACTCTCTATTCCAAACTCCTCTCTGAAATTTTGATCCAAGTAGGGAGCATGATGCTGATCTAAAACTCCAATCCAAGCTGAAATTTCCATCTGAAATTCAAACGCCGATCTGAGATTTTCATCTGAAACTCTGATCTAAACACAGCAAGAAGAACTTCGATCCAAGCACTCTGATCCAAGCACACCGATCTGTAACTTCGATCCAGGCATGCTGATCCGCCACAAGCGCCGATCCACTCTCTCTGTCTCCGTTGGTGTGTCCATGTGTGGGTGTGTTTGGTTTTGTAGTGTCTGTGGTTGATTTTGTTGTTGATTTTGTAGTTGATTTTTTATTTTTGTGGTTGATTTTTTATTTTTGTGATTGATTTTTTATTTTGTCTGTGGAAGTGTGTGTATCATACGAAGAAGCAGATGATGACGGCGTTGGTTTTGCAGATGGAGAAGAGAGAGAAAAAAATGAGCGAAATTAGAAATTATTAAAATAATGTATAGAAGAGCTACAATAACCATGTATATATGTATGGTTATTGTAGCTCTTGTATATTTATTCACAATTTTGCACAATTTTACACCCACTGATGTGGGTGTTTTTTGGGTCAAAATATGTAAAAAGAGTTGCTTTTTGTATTTTGCAAGATTATCCATGGACTGATGTGGTTGCTCTAACATAGAAACTCAAAGTGACTTCTTCACTATTTCACTCCTACCTACTTTTGACTTAACCAATGTTTTTAATGGGCGGAGAAACCGAAGTGGTTTAACTGCCACTTCATTACTTTTTATTTTTTTAATTTCATTGAAAACCGTCTAGAGTTATTTTTATTTAGATTTTTAATTTTTTTGTCACTCCTATTTAGTTTTAATTTTCTATTGGATAGTGAAATGGACTAGACATTAGCTTAAAATAATTTGAACATGCATAAAAAAGAGTAAAAATTTTAAATATAATTAAATATATTAATTTATACAATATAATTTTTTTTTTGAGTAAAAAAAAGAATATATATATATATATAATTGTGAAATTGCAGTAACTCCGAAATGGTACACTAGTACTAACCAGTACCGAAATATTTCATTCCTCTAACCAAACCAAATAGCTTCTAGTACAGTATTAACTCCCTTGGTTGAAGCAGCAAGTCCAAGCAGAAGGTCGACCTTTCAATTGCTTGGCTTGGTGACAAAAAGAGAGGTTTGCTTGTTTAGTGGATGATAGACTCAGATTTGAAGTTTTGGTTTTATTTTTTTATTTTTTTCAAGGAGCAATTGAAAGTTATTTGACTCTTGTTTTGGTAGTTGTTGTGAAATCAGAGAAAATGCAATATATAAATATATATATATATATATATATATATATATATATATATATTGTATTTGTTTTTGTTAGGTTGTGTTAAATAAAATATTATCTAGTGGAGAGAGAGAGAGAGAGAGAGAGTATTAATTAGGTATAAGATGAAAAGCAATAACATTTAGTAACTAATTAAAGGCTCATGCGTTGCACAGTTTACTTAAAAAACTTTATGTAAATAAATTAAAAGATTCAAAATTATATTAATAATTAGTTTTTTTTTTTTTTTTTGAGAATGATATTAATAATTAGTTAGTCACATTATAAAGCACATTAATGTTACGACATATATCAATACATACATTTGAGTCATTTTTTTATGAACATAGTATGTAATATATAAATTTTACATATTAAAACATAAAATTATGATATACAAGATACTGCAATTTCACAATTATATATATATATATATTCTTTTTTTTACTCAAAAAAAAAATTATATTGTATAAATTAATATATTTAATTATATTTAAAATTTTTACTCTTTTTTATGCATGTTCAAATTATTTTAAGCTAATGTCTAGTCCATTTCACTATCCAATAGAAAATTAAAACTAAATAGGAGTGACAAAAAAATTAAAAATCTAAATAAAAATAACTCTAGACGGTTTTCAATGAAATTAAAAAAATAAAAAGTAATGAAGTGGCAGTTAAACCACTTCGGTTTCTCCGCCCATTAATAACATTGGTTAAGTCAAAAGTAGGTAGGAGTGAAATAGTGAAGAAGTCACTTTGAGTTTCTATGTTAGAGCAACCACATCAGTCCATGGATAATCTTGCAAAATACAAAAAGCAACTCTTTTTATATATTTTGACCCAAAAAACACCCACATCAGTGGGTGTAAAATTGTGCAAAATTGTGAATAAATATACAAGAGCTACAATAACCATACATATATACATGGTTATTGTAGCTCTTCTATACATTATTTTAATAATTTCTAATTTCGCTCATTTTTTTCTCTCTCTTCTCCATCTGCAAAACCAACGTCGTCATCATCTGCTTCTTCGTATGATACACACATTTCCACAGACAAAATAAAAAATCAATCACAAAAATAAAAAATCAACCACAAAAATAAAAAATCAACTACAAAATCAACAACAAAATCAACCACAGACACTACAAAACCAAACACACCCACACATGGACACACCAACGGAGACAGAGAGAGTGGATCGGCGCTTGTGGCGGATCAGCATGCCTGGATCGAAGTTACAGATCGGTGTGCTTGGATCAGAGTGCTTGGATCGAAGTTCTTCTTGCTGTGTTTAGATCAGAGTTTCAGATGAAAATCTCAGATCGGCGTTTGAATTTCAGATGGAAATTTCAGCTTGGATTGGAGTTTTAGATCAGCATCATGCTCCCTACTTGGATCAAAATTTCAGAGAGGAGTTTGGAATAGAGAGTAGTTTCAAAGAGGAGTGAAAATGTTGGAATAGAGAGGAGTTTTAGAGAAGACTTTATAATAGAGTCTCGTGAGTGGAGAGAGAGGGTTTGAGATAAAATAATAATAAAAAAGTGAGAAAACGATTATTTAAATAAAACAGATGATAGAATAGATAAACTAATGTGAGTGTTTTGTAAAAATGAGTGTGTAAAATAGAAAAAGTAGGTTTTAAGTGTAAAATAAAAGGAAAACTTACACTAACTGATGTGGTTGCTCTTAACATTCTCTTTAGAAACCCAGACTAGAAAAAATGTTGAAAGAAAAAGAGAGACAGTGAGGGAGAGAAGAAAAATGAAGAAGCTATGATGCAATGACGACGAGCTCAAGCCTCAACGTTCGGCAATATCTCAAAGGTGAATGAAGCTTTAACAGTGTCAAAGAGGTGCTGTAAGTAGCAAAATTTTTCTAGAAACCCATTTCAACTTGTATCGGTCCGAAATGAAGTTACCGTCGAAAAGCACCAGAATACGCCGAAATAGCCGATATAAGCTGAAACACCTTGGTATTTAGGACGGTACGAATTAGCCCAGTTTTTGTATCGGTCCAACCATCGGCGTAAAAAATTTCGACCATACTAGTCAGAATTAACTCCCTTGGCTTCAACGCAGTCGAACAAAAAAAGAAATTTTTTTATATATTCATATATCACTATTGATATAATTGTGTAGGTTTTCTAAAAATTTTAATTATGTAAATAATTTTTGTTTATGATATGGGTTTAAATTACACATGGTCTAACTCCATAAGAGTTGCACATTTTTTACACCATAGACCTCTTAGAGATCCAATGGTTAAAAAAGAAACATCATTACCCATTGTGGTGGGCCTTTATGTGATTGTGGGCTGGGCTACCTCCTGCCACACTACAGCCCAAAGGTTCTGGGTAGGAGAGTTAAGACCGGTCCAATTCCAACTCACCTTAAACTGGCTTGTGCGCAAACTAAAGCCCCTTTGTTGAAACCTTGGTCACATGTTTGTGGTAGGCGAAACTGTTACAAAAAAGTTATGGCTGGCAAGCATAATATAACTGCAATAAAGGAAAAGCGCTCACTGTTAGTCAAAACAAGCAAAGAATTCCCAATTAGAGAAAAGAGCAGCACAACAATAGAAAACACATTACAAGAAGAAATAATAATAATAAAAGAAAGGGTAATACCAGTAATTAATCAATAAGATTTAAGGAGAAAAAGTTAGTCTGCCGTGCTTAGTTGTATTATGGAACTAAGACCAAAGAGAGAACCATTTTCTCAATGTGGATAACCTCACAGGAAGGTCCTGCTGTAGAAATTACCCACTTTGAGAAGATGGGCCTAAATGGCTTATGCCCAAGAAATCCTTAATCCTTAATAGAGGGTAGGCTTTTAAAGAGAGAGAAGGGATTAACCTATTGGTGCATGCTTGTTATCACGCTCTTGCCTACTCTTTGTTTTTCTTTCTCACTGTTTTCCTTTTCTAGGCTTTGTTACTCTGCTTTTCCCTCCTTTCTTTTTAGTTCTTGCTCGTGTGATGTTGTTCTTCTAGTGTTGTGGTCGTTGTAATGTTGTGTTACTGTGCACAGCGGAGGCTTCTTATATACTACCTGCCGTGACTGGTTTCTACCATCTTACTCCTTAACCACTTTTTTCTGGGTGTGGGTGTCCTTCCAGACCACCCACTGGTCTGTCAGCTACTCAGCCACCACCACTTACCTGTGCGAACTGTGCTACATCCCATTACCAGACAAAGACATTTATTTTGTTTGCTTATTCACTGTGGCATTCCTATTTGGATAAGGGTAGGCATTCTCTCTCTCTATCCCTCATGGCATGCACCTTGTGATTCCAACTAATTTATCCTCTTTTGGGTGGTGTGTCATCCCAACAGGACATTTCCCCCCAAAAGAGTTTAAGTGGGAACCCTAGAATAGGCTCCCCCTTCTCCCCACCGCCAGACCATACCCTTTATTACCTCTGACCCATGGCCTACCACTCCTGTATTGGCTAGGTACAACTTAGTGGTGCCTAAGCCTTATGTGTGCTCCACTTCCATGTATGTCCAAAGCTTTCTTGTTGCTCAATCGTTTGCCATGGCCTGGAGGCCTGTCTGTGCGTTTTGCTGCTTATTCTTAATTTCTTGTGGTGTGAACGGGTTTCTGAGCCTTCATTCTTTATGACTCGCTTTCTTCATGGGTTAGGCCTTGCCTGATTGTGGGCTTTTCTCTCTTCAATCCATTCTTTGCTTCTTTCATAGACTTGCTAGCATTTCTGCCATGCCATTCTGTTATTCTTGCCGTGGTATTGCTTGTTTTATGCTTGCTGGGCCTCTTTTGAGCCTGTTGTATGCTTCCCCTTTTACTTAATTAGAGTGGCCCAGTATCATCATTGGGCTTGAATTCATGTTTCTCCGGGCTTTCTTAACCCATTCCATTGCTTATGAGCTTCCTTGGCTTATTTCTTCCTTCTTGGGCATTCTCGGCCCATTTCCTTTCCTTGGCCATCCTCGGCCCATTCTAATTCTACATTCCTTTGGGTTTTTGCTAAGTCTTTTGGGCTTTCCCGGCCCAATTACCATATCCTTCACTTTTGGGATTCATGGGCTTTCCATCAATCCCTTACTTACTTAATTCATTGCTTTGGTCCTCTTTGGCCCTTTCTTGCTTGCTTTCTATCTCATATAATGCCCATGGGTTTACTACTTCCTTCTCTGGGCCTCTCTAGGCCTGCTTGCTTCATTTGAGATCCATTTATTATTTTCTAGGCCTACAATCCATTATTCCTGTCATTTGGGTTTAATGGTTTTTCTTCCAATTTACTAACTCTTTTCTTCCTATGTTGTTGGGTTTTTTCCTGCTATTGGGCTTTTTTGCCAAAATGAGCATCAACACCCATATTATCATTAAAACTTACCTAATTAATAGTATCATTATCTCTCTTCTTATTAAATAGTTCATGAGTCTCTAAAGTTTTTCACTATAATGTATATCCCCTATTTTTTTTGCAATTCCTCACATGATTATACTCTCTGCCACTTTCTATGCCTTCTTTCAATCATTGTAACCTTTAGTGAAAAAAAAAAAAAAAAACTTCCAATGAAATTGTTCGAGATATAAATGAAAAAACAAAGCACAGTGCTTTTTTAAATCTCTGTGAAATTCTATTACATCTAATTTCATTCTATGATTTGGCATTGGGAGTGCGACAGAATTTTCAACAACTAAAAAGAGATATTTTTGCACAACAGCGTGGTTTCTATGGGCCATCAAAGATCAGAATGAATTTGAGCGAAGAGAACTAATTGTTACCAAGGTAGTGTAGACTGCAAAAGGTTGCATGTTATGCTTTGGAGTTATTTGGATTACTTTTGCCATCAATTCTAAAAATACTAATTTGGCTAGACTAGTTAATAAAAAAATTAAAGACATTGGTTTTGGGTAGGACCTTTAAAATTTTGATTATGTAAAATTTGATGTAAATGGATCTGCAAAATAGTTGCAAATAATGCAAATGATGAGGGGGGATTGTGATTTTGTTGGCCATCTCCTTTTGTTAATTGATAGTAAAATATATATATATTTTAAAAACCAACAGAATCCAAGTCTAAGAGTCCATTCGGGAACAACTTGTTTATCTGAAACTAATTTTTTTTTTTTTTTTTTTCTGAAAGTATTGTAAATAAAGTTAAAAGCTAGCTGAAATAGTACAGTGAGATCTATGAATACTACTAAAAAGTGCAATGGGACCCAAGAATAGTGGAAAAATAAGCTAAATAGTAAAAAAAGCTGTATTTTTCAGCCAATGCCAAATGCAACCTAAGTCTAATAGATGATATAGTAGTCGTTTAGCACTTTAGCCCATCATTGTTTTTATTACTGGATACACTCATCTTTGTATTCATAGTTATTGGTGTAGATTTGGCAAAAAGAAATTTCCTTTTAAGTTTTAACATGATTGTAAATGCAATAGATAAGGGAAAGAGAAAAAAGAGACAAAAATTAATTAAGCAAGCTCATGTGTAAAGTATTATTTTTAACTGTTAGATCTCTAGGAAAAGTGCAATTGAGAGAACTTTTGAAGTGTGGAAGAATAGATGGAAAATTTTGAAACAAATGACATCTTACAACATTAAGGACCAAAGAAACATTGTAGTTGCTACTTGTGTTTTGCATAATTTTATTAGAAAACGTGACAGAGAGGACGAGGGATTTGAATGGGATAAGCATAACTTGGACAATCTAGGAAGTAATATTAGTGAAGAAGATAGTAGCAGTCAAGCAAACATTGAGAATATACATGATGAGGAGATGAAATCTATTCGTGACAAGATAGCTCGGTCTATCTATGGGTTGTAAACAATATTTTCATTATTTCTATTTTAGAAAAATTTTAATGTTTTGGTTAAGAGCTTTTTTATTTTATTTTATTTTATTATTGTTATAATGTTCGGGTCAAAGTATTGATATTGTTGGTAAATAAACATGTTAATATATTTATTTTCCTAATCATTTATAGTCTTTCTCCTTATGATTTTTTTTCTTTGAGAAACTTCTCTCTATGAATTTCAACAACATCATGATCATCATTAATTTTTTATTATCAATGCAATTGTTAATCCTTTAAAAAAACACTCATAACAAGAAAAAAAAATGACAAGATAATCTTAACAATATAGTTCAATCTTTTTTTGTAATTTACACCCAAAATAGCCATTTTTAAAACAATTTATCCAAACACATACTTAGGGTCTAAAAAATAGAAAACGAACATTTTCACATTTTTACCAAACGCTTATTTATGGCTTTAAAAATGGTGTTTCAAACACACATTTTAAAAATGTTATTTTTTAAAAACGCACTTTTTAAAACAGCTTATCCAAATAGACCCTTGGTGTAATTCTTGAAAAGTTCACATTTTTTAAACCGTAGATTTCTAAGAGATCTAACAATTAAAATAACATCATTAAATGTTATTACTTTCTACCTTATATTATCTAATTAATATTAGCATTCTCTCTCTCTCTCTCTCTCTCTCTCTCTCTCTCTCTATATATATATATATATATATTTATTGCTTTCCTCTAGATAATATTGAGTAATACTATATGCACAAACTATTTTACAACATTTTTACAAATCTCCCTCCTTATTTATTGCTTTCCACTAGATAATATTAATTAATACTACATGCACAAACTATTTTACAACATTTTTACAAACTATTGTTGTGGCCAACTTCTTATTGGTTCTCATCTGAACCTACCACTAACTTTACTTTTTCATTTACGAATAACCACTTGCTATATCAGCAGTTTGTAAAAAATTTTGTATCTCTAGCATTTTCTGATAATACTTTAATCAACACAACCTAACCATATATATTACCAAAAATAATCTCATTTTCTCTTATTTCACAATTACTACAAGTCAAATAACTTTCTTTTTCTAATGGTGAAGATAGAAGTATATTGATGTCAATAAACCAAAAACAAAGAAAAATTGGATCTGAACAAAGGGACCACCCCGGTGACTGCCAAAACTAGTAAACAAACAAATCTATAATATCACCGTTTTAATAGATAAATATAAACAAAGAGACGGGTTCAAATTACACCCAGTATAACTCCACAAGCATTACACATTTTTTACATCACAGACCTNTTAAGGGGTATCTAGCATCAACTAAATAATATTTTCCTAGTTAAAAAAAAAAAAAAACACATAAGATGTGCATAAATAATATCCTTCATATATATTTAATATAAAAAAACTACATACCTTGTGGTGATTTTGGAAAGTTGATAGATTGTCGACGAATAACATCTAAGAAAATACGTGTGTCATGTGTTGCACATTTCCATCCAACCATAACAATTATGAAAAGTAAATCAAAATCACATGCCGCCATCACATTAAAAGTTGGCACACTATTTCTATTATAATATGGAGTTTTCTTGTCCTTTGCAACAACAACTTGGATATGTGTACCATCAATGACACCAATACAATCCTAAAATAAGATACAAATTTTAGCAACTTAGGAAATAATCCTAGAAATGATTAGAAGCAAATTATAATGATTGAAATGCATACTTGAAAGTGTGGCATGTACAATGGATTTTTTTTGTAAATGTCTTGGAACTACACTAAATCTAGGGTCAAAAGGCTTGAGGAGATCCATTGGTATTATGTTAAGGCATTTCAAAACTTTATGAAAGTGTCTATTTATAGTCTCACAAGAATGTTGAAATTGTTCTTGAACCAACATGTTACATGCTCCTTGTCTGAGTATCATTAAACACATACCTATTGACTCTTCAAGCCTAATATGCCTTGTGTGCCGAAGTTCATATGTATGTTGTAAAACATTACAAAATTGAAGGAAAACATGTGGCTTCATTCTAAACATTTGGTACATTTTGCTTCATTACTAGTCAAACAATCCATCAACCACCTATAGTCAGTTTGTTTAGAATCTCTACGAAGTTCTTTATTAATATATTTCATATAATACATCATTTCTGTATGACATCCAGCAACAACAAGATCATATAATTCATCATTATCTTCCATATCATAAGAATGATCACCATCACTATTATCAATATAATCATTGTAATCCATATGAATGACACCTGAAATGATAACAAAAAATTAGATAAATCACAACAAATAATTTGTTTAAATGACTAAAGAAATAATATCCATTAAAAATATTGTTAAAACATCCCAACAAATTCAAACACACCCTAACAATCACATTATTCAAATGATAAAATAGTAAACCACAAAAAACCTTACAAAGAACACATTTTAAAGCAATTGTCTTCCTAATAAATTACTGCCAAAGTAGTGTCCCCCTAACAATCTTGCTTCCTCTTGCAGACACTGAAGTTGCAAATGTGGTTCTTCCATCACAACAAACATCTCTCTCTTCTCTCGTTTCTGAAAAATATGAGCTGCCATAAGGTAGAGTTCAGAACCCTTCTCAATGCCATCTAAGATGCAAACATGTTCCATGACATTACGAATAGTACTACTTGGCTCCACTGAACAAGTTGAGTTCATTAACTCCACAACATCACAAATATGACTAAGTTGTTGTGTCAACTTTAATGCTATTCCTCCTTTCTTCCCTTTTTCTTGCGTGGATGATAGCAAAGTTCGCCTTTTTCCTTTGTCTTGTGTAGAAAGATTAGGATTCTTGTCTTCATCATCATCATCATCATCATCATCATTTTTCTTTGGAGAAGATGAGTCAACAGAAGTGTCACTTAAACCCCTCCTTAAGTTTCTCAACATCTTCAGATAACAAACCTAAAGAGGGGGCCCACGCTAAATGTCACGCTTCAAACCCAAAAGGGTCCAAAGCATGAAAAATTGAGCCTTCAAGAGAGATTGTATGGGATTTTTTTTTTCTTTCCGTTTGATAAAGTAAATAAATATGTTGATCTCTCCACAATATAAGTCAGAGCTCTATGACACATTTACAAGCAATACAAACTACAAATCATCTATCTCCAAATATACATAACAATCCAAAGTTCCAAATAAAATAAACACAAAATCACACTCCTCTCTAAGATACGTAACCTCAACAAAAAATCTAGGCCTACTATGCCCAAGGCTAACAAACCTTAAGAGCCCAATCTCCAATAGAATAAGCTATAGCGTTGATAAATTTAGTAAGTTGAGTCATCGACAATTTATAGCACAAATCTCCCACTTAGCGTAGTAGTCCAATCACCACTAATAAACTAAGCTTCATGCTCGATGTATAACAAATTTATCTGTAAAACTGTTGGAGAGTGGGATGAGCTAAAGCCTAGTAAGTAGCATAATTAATGAGGGTGGGGGAAATGCAGGTTTCATGATGATGAGCATTTTACAAAAGATGCTATAATTTGGGAATTTCCATTTAATTTATGCAAAATCAATCGACAAGAATTATAAAAATGACATAGCACTAAGCTTCCCAAAATAATTATGAAACTATATTTTATTCACTGAGACAAAAAATATCCAATACCATTTCAAAATTAGAAACCTCACCCAAGGTCACATGACAAGGTCGTCACACAGATGGAGTTGTCACATAGACAGGTCATCACACAGACAAGGTAATCACCAATATCATGGCACAATGGCAAAACCACATCAAAAGCTCACAAGTTAATGTATTTGAAACACACATTTCATTTCTAAGTAGTTTCATAAAATATTTCAATAACCAAATATCCACAATATTCTCAAAGTCCTCAAAATAATACCATGAAACTATATACTATAATTTGTGAGTACTAAGAATATAATTCCAAACCCATAAAATCTAACATAAGGTAATTTATCACAAAGATAACACACTACCACATAGACCGGTCAAGAGATCCACCCATTCACAATTTGCATGATATTGTCCTCTTTAGTACGCAGTCTCTTGGCCCCATAGGCAGCAGCCTCACTCATAGCCTCAAGATTTTGTCCCTCTGTATGGGCAGCAGGGAGAACGCGTCAAGTAGGACCTCTTTTGCATGTGGTCTTTTGGCCCCATGGGCAGTAGCCTCACCCACACACAATCAAGGAACCTCTTCCCCTTATGGACAGCAGGGAAGAACATGTCATCCAAAGTAGAAAGACACTGATCTAGATCTGACTTTGTTGTCACAAAGATTACAGAAACCAAATTGAGTGATCACCAGAAAATCACACATGGCATAAAGTTAAAAACAACATAAAGCTCACAGGTTACATTTCTTTTCAAATACATAGTTTATATCCAGGTAGTTTCAGAAAAACCTAAAACAGCCAAAACTTCCATAACGTTTGTAAGGTTTCCAAATTCATTCTTTGTCAACAAAATCTTCTATCAACTCCCAAATAATAAAAGACAAAATAAGTACCTTTAAATTTTCCATTGTACCATAAAATCTATAAATTCATTATTAAAGATTAAATCAAAGATGCTCATATATTCCAAGTCATCAATTCATGCATTTCCCCATATGCATTACCAAATATGATGCACTTTTATATATAATCATTTATAGTAAGGTCCCAACACAATACCTTTTAAGAAAACATAGTTCCACAAATAATTTTTCAAAATGTGTTTGACCCGAAAACAAAGTTTATGAAACATGGTTATTTTCCAAAAATTCCATTAAAAAACTACTTACCTTGGAAAGCCAACCGATTTTACCTCAACCGGGCATCACAAAATCAACCAATCTAGTCACTAGGTCCATCGCCAAGAATCTCACCTAGAAACATAAGGATCAAACCTATTAATAACAAGGCTTATTGCAAAGTTTACCATCGCATGTCTCCAAAATAAAAAAGGATACCCTAAATCAAATCAAAGGAGCTAAAACCTAGCTTGTCCAACCTAAGACAAGTAACCATTCCTAAACAGCAGGAACAAAACAAGCATACAAACTCATAGTACCACAACACAAAACCAAAGCATTTTAATTCTCTACTGCAAGCAATGTGCACGTATAAACATAACATAAAACACATCAATTCAAAATAGGGGTAGCATATCTCATGAGTTTCCCTTTTGAGCACTAAATGATTAAACCAAACCATTATTAAAATTAACTAAGTAAAACACATGTTGAAGAAAGCACATGAATTCACAAGCCAATCCATGAACTCCATATAACCCTCCACCCTTTCACATATGGTCACAAGAATCTTGATTTATAATCAACAGAATAGCAAAGCATATGTGACATCCAACAATCAAAAGATTACTAAAGTGCAAAACACGTATCAAGGAAAATGAGAACAATCATTAAACATGCTATCAAAAGGATTGTTATATAAATGAATTAAGAACTACCAAGGTAACTTAGCATAGCCAAAAACAAATGAACTAGTAGCAAGAATTAATCTTAGAAGTAGGAGTAGAACTGTGAAAAGGTTTCTTACCAAGAATCTCACCTAGAAACATAAGGATCAAACCTCCTACAAGGCTACAAGTTTGAATGCTTTTGTTAATAACTCATGAACGATTTTAGACCCCTTAAATCAACCAGATTAACCTAGTTAATTAGTCAAGTGATTAACTTAGTCAAATTATGCAAATCTCGGTTATCACAATCAAACAACCATATCAAGAATATAAAGCAGCGGAAAAAAATAAATAACACAAGATATGATGACCCAGGAAACCACACGGTAAAAACCTGGGGAGGATTTGACCTAGCTATCCTTAAGGTAAACTTGAATCCACTATCTTGAAAGAATTGAAGTTCATACAAAAGGACTTACAAGCTCTCCGCTTGATTTCCTAATACTACCCACTAGTAGAACCTACTGACACGACCATGTGCAAGCTCCGAATCCACGGACTCCTTCTTTCTTGAATTCTCCACAAGATACAAGTACCCACACTTGTTATTCTTTAAGCTCCAATGGCAGCAACTGAGTTGATCATCAAGATGTTGAAATAATCTCTACCTTGAAAACCCTAAGTTTATTTGAAGGAACGCTCCTCAATGATCTCACAAGAGATTCATATAAACTGCAAAGTATGAGCAATAATACACCCAGAGCAACTCTAAAAAATGTGGCTAGGGTTTTGTTTTTATACCTAGGGCAAAAATGAAAAACCCAAAATGTTTAATGAGATAGGGCTGAGTTGAAAATTCTGCAGAAAAACATTCTGGCCAACTTTCGATCGATCGAGTCTAACTTTCGATCGATCGAGCTAGGTCGA
This sequence comes from Quercus suber, assembly GCF_002906115.3. Lineage (NCBI taxonomy): Eukaryota > Viridiplantae > Streptophyta > Magnoliopsida > Fagales > Fagaceae > Quercus > Quercus suber. The sequence continues at coordinate 222,594 of NW_027070303.1, forward strand.
AATGCACCAATGCATCTGCAGCCTCTCGATTCCAACTTTATATAAATTAAACAACTTTAAGCAAGCCTAAATAAGACTAAACATATTTTTTTGATCATGGTTTGCCAACATTACATATTAGAGTTCTAAATACATCAAATCCTAAGTCTTTAGAACCTAACAAACTCCCCCTTTGGTAATCCGTGACAAAACACAACTTAAAAGCTCAAAGTTTACAAATAAAAGCCCTTTACAAAAATAATACTCACAAATACAAATTCAATCATAACTACTATATATCAGTTGCAAGTGTAGACAGCAGCTCAATTGAATCAACCTGTATATTCTTGAAACACTCAACAAATGCATAGACGCATATGTGACAGAAAACAGTAAATAAACAAATATGACATTCTTGTATGTTCCACACAACACATAATAAAGACATATATCAATAAATAATTCATAAATATAAATCAATAAGCAGTAAATACAAGAAACAAGAATCATGTATATCAAAAACAATGTAACTCCCCCTATTATGAATAGCCCAAAAAAAAAAAATGATATACAAAGTGAAGTACCTAGATACAATCTAATATCTCCACTAGCTCCGCAAAACAAAAGAAATACTCCCCCTAGCTACAAAAACTTCTCTACAATATCAAAACTCTACTCCCCTTTTTTGTGACAGAATGCCGAAGGACAATCACATGCCATCATCAAAAGGAGGTGGTAAGGGTGAAGGAAGATGCACTAAGTCCGCTCGTAAAGCACGAATCTCATTAAGCAAGTCCACCAAAATTTGAGCATGAGCCGCCTGAACGGTCATGACAGTCTCCAAGGTACGACGTATATCAAAGTCATCCGAAAGAGGTGGACGAACATCAGCAGCAGTTGCATCACTAACAAGATCAGGAACATCCTCACCAGCAGGACCTGTAGAAAAGAAGGAGGAGGTGCGCTACCAGAAGGCTCAAACCTAGGGTGTTTAGAGCCAACTCGAAGATGAGCAGCCCTCTGTCTAAGAAAAGATGCACCTATGGGAGCAATAACATGTACGGGCTCAGAAGAAGGGAAACCACCAAGATCAAGATATAACAAAATCCTATGAATAAAAATAGGATGGACAAGAGAATGAGAGAAAGATGAACTCCTATAAACTTCGTTCAAAGAACGAAGGAACAAATGAGGAAAATTGATAGGAGCATCAGTAACAAGAGCATACAAAAAGACACACTGATCGAGAGGAATGGTGTGAAGATGAGAAATGGGCCAAATAGAGTGACAAGCTATCCTAAAGAAGAGATAGTGCAACTCAGATACTCAGCAGTGGTGATTCGAGGATCAGAACCCCACTGGATAGAAGACCTAGTGATGTAAGAGATGACATCACTCAAAAGAGGAGACTCATCATAAGGGTAGACAGGGTGCTGGACCAAAGATACCCTTAGAGCATCAGTCACTACAGTAGAAGTAATGATGTACTCTAAACCTCGTATCTAACTCTTTACTAAAGTGTTGGAATCATAGATGCGGATAGAGATGTTCAAAAAGAACTCTCTAATCAGGGTAGCTGGAGGAGGAGGATCAGAAATATCCAACAGAGGTAACTAGCCCCGACACTTAAAATTTGCCCTAATGGCAGGATCAAGCTCATCTAATAGACCAAAACGCTCAGCCCATATCTTTCTCTTAAGGTTCAGTTTCTCAAAAATCTCTTGGTTTTTCTCACTCGAAAACCTCTCACGATCAAAAGAAGGTGGCGGAGGAGAAGGTAAGGGAACATACCTATGAGCCCTAGTCTTTCTAAGCATAGTGCTAAGGAAAGGACAAAGACACAAAGGTACAACCAAAAGAACACAAAAAGAACACAAACCAAGGGCAGATTGCAAGTTAGCACAAAAAAATATAGAACAAAAATCTATATGATGCACGAACACTTTCAATGTCATGATGCATGTTCTAATGCAGAAAACTAAGTTCAATTTAAGTTCAATTTCACAAAATTTGCTTGATCATAGAGTTTCTAATTAAAAACCCCAAAATTGAAAACCACGTGTTAAGATTTTAAAGAAAAATTGACTAATTGATCATCACACATGCTAGAAAATAGATTAGAATGATCAATTTCATCAAAACAACAAGCCAATTTCATCAAATTTAACCCAATTGAACAAAATCCCCAATTCGGATCAATTTCAAACCCTAGAATTTCTAATTTTCACAAATCACAAAATTGATCAAATTAAACCATCAACAGCAAGTTTATATCATATCCCAACAAAAACCAAATGATCAATTTCACTTAAAAAGGGTTGAATCATGAAAAATCCCTAAAAAAAATAGGTCCCAAAATCTCAATGAATAATGCATGAAACTTGAAAATAAAAGACAAAGGAGGGGTAAAATGGACATACCGGCCTTAGAAGACAAAAACCTTGCAAAAGATTCAGAGAAAAACGACAAAAAATAGAAGCTTTAGCCTTGCCGAGTTAGAGAGAGAAAGAAAAAGGTTTGAAACTTTTTGAAAAGTGATTTGAACAAGTCAAAGTCTGATATTTCAAAAACCTGATTCGCAATATTCGATTGATCGAAAATTACATTCAATCGATCGAATCAACCCGAGACTTTTAAAAGGATTTTAAACACATTTTCGATCAATCGAAAAATAGAATGGATCGATCGAAACAGGCAGAGGCTCGCAAATTTTTTTTAAAAAAACACAGTTTTGAAAAACATTTTTGACACAAACTCCTCAAAGCATTAAAATTGATGAACAAAATGCATGAGTATGAGATGAAATACTTTTTCAAAAACCCAATTTTTGAGCCCAGATTTTCAAAGAAAAATTCAGCCATTCTCCCTTTAAATTCTAAAGCAACAAAGGAGTTGAGCATAAATCTCAAGGTATTTTTCAAACTTGGTTGGTCAGACCAAAAATACACACAATAACATGTACAGTGTTTAACAAAGAGTAACTTGTGTAGTGTGTGCAACTAGTAAAAGCTTGAGATACATGCGAGGTGATATATGAAAAGCAATCAATCACAAAGTCTACAAAATCCATCACATAGAATTCAAAAGAGACTATCACCTATAGAGTTACATCATATAACTCTCACATCTCCTAGAACATAAGCTTGCAATCATGTAAGTTTCTTGAATTTTGCCTCATAATGTACACACAGATTTTAGCTATGTGATTTGGCATCAAGCCTAATAGTACACACCAGTTTTAATTATGTGAATTGGCATCAAACCTAATAGTACACACCAATTTTAAGCATTAAGCAATTAAACCGAGGCTACACCTTATGTTCTTTTTGTGCATGTGCTACACTTTCTCAAGTACAAAATCATATGATATGCACTAAGGTGTTCATGATTGGCTAGTGAGCAGTGGTGAGATGGTTATTTATGCCTTTCTCAAAAGGATCAAGTCCGACAGTCAAATGACATGTGACTTCAAGATTAAGACAAAGTGATAAATACCATAAACATCTTTCCCACACAACATGCACTACAAAGTTTCAACTAGTAAAGTGCGATAGATAAGCTCATCAAAGCTAAACAAGGTACACAAGACATGTTTTGAGTAAATAGATTGACCAACCTTGTTTTCAAAAACCAAGAAAATAATGCCAAACACAATTTGCTTTCCTCCTTTATTTATTTATTTATTTATTTTTACTTTAAAAGAGAAAACAAATAAATCCTAGAATGAAATGCATGAATGTTATGCAATGCAAATCCTAGAAAAAAAAAAAAAAAAAAACACAAAACCAAAGAACAATGGTCACAAAAAATAGAGTAATGAAGTATAAGGACCAAGAAAGCCAAAAGAGACTAGGGACATCGAAGCACACCAATTACTTGACGAAGTGTCTCAAACTTACTTCCATTAAGAGGTTGGTGAAGATGTCAGCGTTTTGACATTCAGTAGGGATATACCCAAGAACAACAATTTTCTTTTCAACCAAATCCCTAATGAAGTGATATCTAAGTTCAATGTGTTTGGTCTTAGAATGCTGAACAAGATTCTTAGATATATCTATAGCACTAGAATTATCGTAATAGACAACCATGGTGTCTTGAGGAATCCCATAACCACTTAAAAGCTTTTTCATCCAAAGGAACTGAGAACAACAACTCCTAGCAGCAATATATTCTGCCTCAGCAGTGGAAAAAGAAACAAAATTTTGCTTCTTACTCATCCAAGCCATAAGATTAGCTCCAACATAAAAACACCCCCAGTGGTGCTTTTTTTGTCATCAGCATTCCCAGCCCAATCAGAATCAGAAAAACCAGCAAGAGACAATATAGACCTTTTGCTATAAAATAATCCATAATCACAAGTTCCACTTATATACTTTATAATTCTCTTAACAACATTTAAATGAGAAACCTTAGGATTAGACTAAAATCTAGAGCAGACACCAACACTAAAAGAGATATTAGGCTGACTAGCAGTCAAACACAAAAGACATCCAATCATGCTTCTATACAAAGTAACATCAACAGACTCACCTAAAGGATCAATTGTTAATTTTGCATTAGCAGCCATCGATGTTCTAGCATGAGCAGCCTTGTCCAATCCAAATCTTTTGACTAGATTTCTTGCATATTTAGCTTGATTGATGTAGATTATTGACTCCATTTGCTTTACCTGCAACCTTAAAAAGTAAGTCAGTTCACCAACCATGCTCATTTCAAATATCACCTTCATTTCATCTGTAAAAGAATGAGCAAGAGAATTATCAGTAGCACCAAAAACAATGTTATCAACATAAATTTGAGCTACAACAAAACCAGTCTTATCCTTTCTTATGAAGAGAGTTGTATCTGCAGATCCCTTTTTGAATCCATGCTCAGTGAAATATGCAGTTAATCTATCATACCAAGCCCTAGGAGCTTGTTTCAAACCATAGAGGGCTTTCTTCAACTTGTAGACATCATTCGGTCTGTGAGGATCAATAAAGCCCTTAGGTTGTTCAACATATACCTCTTCTTGTAGCATCCCATTCAAGAAAGCACTCTTGACATCCATTTGATACAACTTGAAATTTAGATGACTTGCTATGGCCAACAGTATCCGAATGGATTCTAACCTTGCTACTGGTGCAAAAGTCTCATCAAAATCAATTCCTTCCACTTGTATGTACCCTTGTGCAGCAAGTCTTGATTTATTTCTGATCATAGTGCTATGTTCATCTGACTTGTTCTTAAAGATCCATTTAGTTCCAATCACATTTACACTCTTCGGCCTAGGAACTAATTCCCACACATCATTTCGAACGAATTGATGAAGTTCTTCATGCATGGAATTTACCCAATCAGCATCTTGAAGTGCTTCATCCACTTTCTTTGGTTCAAATTGGGACAGATAACATGAGTGAGTAATCATATTCAGGGCTTTTGATCTCAATTTCATGTTATCATTCAGACTACCCAATATATTTATGGGAGGATGATTCAATCTCACTCTAGAGGATGGACCTTTAACTAGAGATGTGGTGGTACCTTTCTGTTCAGATGGAGGACTGAGCTCACTTTGTACCTGTCGAGTGTCATGAACCGGAGTGGATGGTTTTGAACTTGAAGGTACTGAGACTGTATCATTCAACAGCAACAGCTCTTCCTCACTATGTTTCCCCACATACTCAGCAGGAAGTGAATCATCAACTTCTAGAGACTTATCTTGAACGGGAGCAGTGCTTTTTGAAAGTGCTTCTGAACACACTTCATCATTTATCACAACATTTGAAGATTCCATGACTGTTTTGGTTCTCAGATTGTACACTCTATAAGCTCTACTAGTGAAAGAGTATCCTAGAAAGTTTCCTTTATCACTTTTTGCATTGACTTTTTCTAGGTTCTCTCTATCACATAGAATGTAACAGTCACTACCAAATATCCTGAAATATTTGACAACAGGTTTCTTCCCTCTCCAAAGTTCATAGGGAGTTTTCTTGGAGTTGGGTCTAAAATACACCCGATTGAGTGTATGGCAAGCAGTGTTGATTGCTTCTCCCTAGAAAGATTTTGGCAACTTTTTGCTGTGTAGCATAACCCGCGCCATCTCCTGAAAAACCTTGTTTTTCCTTTCCACAATCCCATTCTGTTGAGGTGTCTTGGGCGATGAGAACTCTTGATGAGTGCCTTGATTATTGCAGAAAGTAGCCAGCTTGGTATTCTCAAATTCTCTTCCATGATCACTGCTGATTTTGGCTATCACAGTATCTTTCTCAACTTGCAATTTCTTGCACAGATGTATCATCTTCTCAAGAGCCTCATCTTTATATTTCAAAAGTACAACCCAAGTATATCTAGTAAAGTCATCCACAACAACTAGAATATATTTCTTTCCATCTAAACTTTGAACTCTGGCAAGACCCATGAGATCAGTGTGTAATAACTCTAAAGGTCTTGAAGTTTGAACACTAGTCACAGACGGATGCTTGGATTTTACTTGTTTACCTATTTGACATGGTCTACAAAAGCACTTATCTATCTTCTCAAACTTAGGTAAACTGATAACTGCCTCACATTTGGAAATCTTCTCTAACTGGTTATGACTGGCATGCCCCAACCGTTGATGCCACAAATCAATTTGATTAATCTTTGCACTAAAGCACTTGTTATTTACACTTGGTGTTATGCCATAATAGTTGTCAGCTGTCCTTACACAGGGGCGGCTCCAGGATTTTTGTCTAGGGGGGTCAATATGAAACATAAATTATATAATACTTAAAACAAAAGAGATTTGAATATATCAATATCTCAAAAAAAAAAATGAAATTCTACAATTGTCTTCTACGAGGTTTCATATTTTGAAACCGTTGCATGATAGATTCATTATCAATCCTACGAACTATATTTTTTTCAATGTATATAGTCAAACAATCATTCAACTACTAATCTCCTATTTGATTAAGTAAATCATTCTTGATATATTTCATTGCTAAAAAACTTCTTTCCACTGTTGCGGCCTACGGGGTTTCCTTATTACAAATTTATCCATAGTACTAGCAAAAGGACAAAAAATAAACTATAAATTCATTTGACATATTTTTTTTCTAATACAATAAATATATTAATTATTGTTGTTAAGTGATTTTTTTGCAATTCTATAATTTATAAGTTTACAATTTTTTAAATATTTTATATTTTTATTGTCTTTAATATTAATGTATTGACCAAGTCACATAAGTAGCAATCCCTCACAACTCACAACTTAGATTCAACAAAATTAAAAAAACTACTCACAAGTTACCAATTAGTCAAATAGTCAAAGTAATAACTCAACTTTATATCAAATCATCAAAACACTCATAGCAACTCTGCAACGCGCCAACACCCAACAGTAAAGAAACTCAAACCCAAGTACTCAACAACAATAAAACACTATAAACTAATAAAAGTAATAAGTCCTATAAATCTATAACCCACTAACCCCACAAGCCCACATACAGTCACACACACGGTCAGACTTTAGAGACTCAAAACTCAAGTCTCAAAAATAAATATCAGAAGTTCAAAACACGGTTCTAATGCCACAGCTCCCACAGACAGTCACACACACGGTCCAAGATTCAAAAAATCAACCAAAAAAAAAAAAAAAAAATCAAAAGATTACACCACACAGGGGCGGCGGTACAAAACACTATAAACACATTCACACAAATAGCATATCAAAACACTATAAACACACTCTCACAGTGAAAGAAAGAGAGAAAGAGAGAGCCAAAATACCAAATCAAGCGGCGGCAGAAGGCAGACCAAGCGGTGGCAGTGGCAGATTTTGTGTGTGAAGCAGAGGCAACCTTTTTCCTTTCTGTTTGGAGAGTGAAGAAGGATAATGAGAGATTTTAGAGGTTAGGCCGTTACAAATTCTTAGGTTTTATTTGACTTTTTTTTTTTAATGATTTTTCAAAATTAGATTTATGGGCTTTTTATTTCTAAGATTAAAGACCAAAATTTTCTTTTGGACTTCTATTTTTTTAGAGTTTAAGTTGGGCTTTAAAAAAATAAAGGGGTCAGATTGATGGTAAGGGGGGTGCAAATTTGTATTACAGGGGGTTTAAAATAATTTTTTTTAAAAAAATTATATATATATAAAAATTTTCAGGTCAAGGGGTTCATTTGAACCCCCTAACTATAATGTGCTGCCGCCCCTGTCCTTACACCAACACACGTACAGTCACCTCCTCCATCAAGTATCTCACATTCATACTTGTGAAAAGAACATTTAATCCATTGTCGCAAATCTGACTTATGCTGAGTAAATTGGTCTTCAATCCATCAACATACCAAACATCTTCAAACACTGGCAATCTTGGAATGTCCATAGTTCCAATGCCTCTGAT
>NW_027070303.1:233240-238478 GCF_002906115.3 Quercus suber
AAAAAAAAAAAAAAAAAAATCATGATAGATTAACAATAAACTAAAAATACCACAAATATATACAAATCAAAAAATAATCAATGAAAATAAACCATACACAATTATACTTGTTAAAAAAATATATATATAAGATGTAACACAAAAATACTTAACAAGCAACAATCATAAGGTCCATAACAGTGTACCCTATATACACTGTTAGTTATGCTAACTAAGAGTGAGAGGGTGTCAAGAGAGAAGAGTGAGAGTATGAGATGGAGAAGTGAATGAGGTTTTGAACTTTTGATTTTGTATTTAATCAAAACAAAGCTGTTTTAAAAGTGAAATTGGAATGCCCTAATACTGGGCTGACCACTTACTTTATATAATATTAAATTATTAATATATATTTAATATAAAAAATAAATGTGTGTGTGCACACATGCGCGGTGTAGTGCAGTTCACTACCACTTGCGGTATGGTGCGATTACTCCATTTTATGGGCGATTTTGGTCGATTTGGGTGTGATTGTGCGGTTTGGTGAACACTCCTATATATATATATATATAACATCCATAATATTATATATATATATATATAGAATTATAATAAATTCGAATGATATCATTTTATATTTTTAATTAAAGTTTAGATGCCTAAGTTTGGGTGTAAATATAATTAGAAGGTCACTTGGCATAAAATTAGGGAGCATTTAAAGTTTGAAAACAATTGATATCAAATTATAGTAAAATTATAAGGACACTTGATACAAAATTCGGATACGATTGAAAGGACACTGGACAAAAGGTTGAAATTCAATTAACAAATTGGATTCTTTATTGAGCTTTCAATTTAATATATTATGTTGGTTTTTAGACCCTTGTAAGAACAATAATTAATTGTTTTAAGCTCAAGTTGTAAATTAGATTAATTATGAATTGTCTTTGATTAATGCAACAATTATCAATATCAAACACAATAGAAAATAAATAGAACACACATATACAATGACTAAGGGAGAGCTAATGGAATATAAATTCCAAAGTAAAAACCCTAGAGGGACTTGACCTAATCAATCCTGAGGTAAACAAATCTACTATCAAATAGAAGTTTACAAACTAGATAACCATATTCTTCGTAAACGTAGCTAAACCTATCAAACTCAGCTCTTCGATTCACGGACTTCTTTAATATATATAGTTGTTCCAACACGAACCTCTAGTACATGACTTCAAGACTCCACTTGAAGGTTTAGATCCAATACATGAGATGACTAGTATGCAGCAAATTCAATAACCATTGGTTCATATTGTGTGTAGAATGATCTTTGGTAGTGACTTTTGTGAGCAAGAGGCATAGAATCTTTAGATCTATAACAAAGTAGTTCCAAAAGTCTCTTGGATGTGAGTTAGGGTTTGTATAAATACCTTTTGCTTGATTTGGAGAAACCCTAATAACTAATAGGCTAATGGGTTGAATTTTACATTTCAATAATCCTGATATTCAATCTATCAAGATGCAGCTTGATCTGTCAAAATTAGGGCTTCTTGATCAGTTGAGTAGCATAGGTTTGCACAATGACTTCCAGCACCTAGGCAACAAACTTAAAAACACTTGGGTTTGTTTATATACCTTTGGCTTGATCACACAAAACCCTAATCACTTAATGAACATCTGGGTTGAATTTTAAATTTCAATAATCTTGAGATTTGATTTGTTGAGATGCAGCTCGATTTGTTGAAATCAGGGCTTCTTGATCGGATGAACAACACAGTTTTGTACAGTGACTTCTAGCACTTAGGTAGCGAACTTAACAGCACTTTGAAATTTTAAAAGCACTAAACTAAGGCAGTTATGTTCATGGATTTCCAATCTAAAATCTCAAAACCTAACATATTCTATAGGTTAAAGTGCAAAACACACCCTTAAAGTTTGGGGGTCTTTTGATTTTATCTTCTAAAGTTTCAAATTTTGATATGCTCCCCTAATAACTTTAGGAAGTTGTTATGTAATACACACATCACACATGCACGTGCATCGAGTACAAATTAATAAGAATTGTGATAGTCACATTACGTGATGCATTTTCAACAATGTTTCTTAATTCTAGCGAGGGTTTTCTTTTTTCTGCTCATATTCTTCATTATCTAAGACAATACTTGCTCTCATACAAGGATGTCAGTAATTACATCTACGAGACACTTTAAACTTTTTTTTTTTGGTTGGACAGAACACTTGAAATTTTCTAACCTCTCATCATATGGTTAAATTGGCACTCTCTGAACATTCATACCAGTTATTTAAAAAAAGAAAAAGAAAGAAAGAAGGAAAATATGGATATGTATATGCTTGCTAGGGAGAACTGTATATCACTTATAAAGCCTTTTTTTTTTTTTTTTTTAAATAAATAAAAAATACAGGGAACTTCTTCAAGGCAAGGCCACTGCGTGTAGCGTGTACCCATCCCGTCCACAAGAACTGTGCGTATATTAATTCCAAGAATCAAACCAAACCTCATGGGATTTCCCATGAGACCAACCTATTGAGATAATTTCACTTCTGAAGCTAAAAGAATGAATTTTGATAAAAGGGGTATTTAAAATTTGTTCACTAGGTAGTTCCTTTTTTTCTCATATAACTTGAGAATCGTATTTAAAGCTCCAAAATTCAATATTGATACATTTTTCTTTAATACTATTATTATTTTAGGAATTCTCTTCCAATGGTTTGGTATTGACTTCAAAGAACCCTAAATATTGACAACAACATGCAACCCTAATTATTGATACCTAAAATTTATTTTCCTTTTTTTCCACTGGTGTGGAACTTCAAACAACCTTAATGCCAAAGTTTATTTGTTTTTCCTATAACCCCACACTGCTCAAAAAGATGGGACAAGACGACCTCCTTTGATAATCACATTGCCCTTGAATTCAACTTCTATAGCAATGCGTTATACGTAACAAATAAGTGCTAAATATTGAGATCCAAAGATCTTTCTGAATGCTAGATTGTTCATCTCTTTCAAGTGCATAGAGAAGACAATTTCTAAATGATACAATACATATAACTTTCAACTCATGTACATCTATTTATCTCTTACTGCCTTCCTTTTTTACCCCTCTTATTTTTCTGGATTGTTACCCTTCACCTTATTCCCACCTAATGTGATCTCCATTACTGATGGACAAATCTGTTTGGAAACAGAACTCTTGTATATGCGGAATTAGACCTGCTATTAACAGTCGAGCATATCTGTCAGTCAGTGTGGGTCTGCCCTCAGTTGAAAGCTATGAAACAAGTCTGCGGTAGTTCAAAACTGGAATTGGCACAATATCGAGAAGTGCCGCCTTTGCTCAATTTGGGTCAGACCTTGATGCTGCGACTCTGGCATTACTCAATAGAGGTGCAAGGCTTACAGAAGTACTGAAACAACCACAATATGCACCACTTCCAATTGAAAAAAAAACATTAAGTGTCAGTTAGTAACGTGACTAATATCTCTTCGCAACCATTTTCTTGCTCCCATACGATTGCAACGGTGGAGACAAACATAGCCAATAAAACACCTGTATTGCTGAAAGCGCAGTGTTTTACTGTTAGAGACTCGATGCAACATCAGTCACTAGCTATTTTCCTTAGCTTTGCTATCACTTGTCCTTTACATCACATGCTGCTCACTTGATATAGCTGCCAGAAGTCTCAACCACAAGGTTTGAGCCCAGTTGCAAGAATTGCTTACTTAAGGATAGGTTCCAGATTTGGCTTCTGACAGTAATCTCTTGCAAAGTTCTTGAATTGTTGACATATTGTTTCCAGTTCGGTTCACTGAGAACATGATGCAAAAGAGAGAGGAGAGAAAAGGTCAGTAAAAAAAAGGGAAGGTTTTGATATTCCATCGCGACCACGTACACAAGTTATAAAACAAAGTAAAAATTGGTCCATATAATCCATCAATAATGTGTATAGTTTGAGCAAGGACCCCTTTTGGACAAAGCAAAAGAAGGCTAGGCATATCATAGTCAATGTACATACTGACCTCACATCTAGTGCAGCAGAAAGTTGCTTCACTTCATCAACCATGCTGTCTACTTCCTCCAATAGGTTTTCATCAACATTGTTGATAGCATTCTGAAGGCATTCGTGCATAACAGTACTAACATAAAGGTGAATACTTTCTCCACATTCACCTGCTATGTACATAGGACAGAATAAAATTTAGTATGATGCTCATTTGTGTATGATTTTCACTGTAGTCAAATATTATATGAAAATTTGGCATTAGCTTACATAGAAAAAGATAAAAAAATACAGTATGATGCTCATTTGCGAATGCTTTTTGCCAAAGTCAAATATTTTATGAAACATTTGCATTACCTTCATCATTTGGACATTTAACAAAAAGCTACTTGGATCTTTACCATGCTCCAACGACTTCAAAGCTTCAAATATTTCCAAAAGTAATTCACTCGCAGCCTGCTTCCATTTATGTTGTTCAAGTCCCCTGATCTGCCACAAAGCAAAGTTTGAAGGTGCAGACTTACAAGCTGTCTACATGGCGAAGAAGCCTCATTGCAGTTTGCTTCAAGTCTGACTTCATGGACTGTTGGAAACGAGACTTTAATGTCCTCGTTTTCAGCGTATGTGCAAGCCCCTGATGCCACAAAGCTTTGGTCAGTTATTGACTTCTTGATGGTGAAGAAGCTTCATGGTTGTCTTCCATAATGTCTCGAGTTTGACCTTGCGATGGTTTCACTGTCTCTGGAAACGAAGACTTTTAACATGTCTCCCCGCACTGTTTCTTCAGACTGCTTCCATTTATGTTGTTCAAGTCCCCTGATCTGCCACCAAAGCAGAGTTTGAAGGTGCGCCTTACAAACGATGTGATCATAAGTGCCTGAAGAAAGCACTTCATTGCCAGAGTTAGCTGTTCACTTCAAATGTCTCAGTTTGACCTTGCGATGGTTTCACTGTCTCTGGAAACGAGACTTTTAACATGTCCTCCCCGCACTGTTTCTTCAGCCTGCTTCCATTTATGTTGTTCAAGTCCCCTGATCTGCCACCAAAGCAAAGTTTGAAGGTGCAGACTTACAATTATCGACTGTCTTGATCCATAAATGCTGAAGAAAGCACTTCATTGCCAAGTTAGGTTGCTTCCACTTCAAATGTCTCAGTTTGACCTTGCGATGGTTTCACTGTCTCTGGAAACAAGACTTTTAACATTCATCCTGCACTGTTTTACCGTCAATGTCCACAAAA
>NW_027070304.1:0-14685 GCF_002906115.3 Quercus suber
AAAAAAAAAAAAAAAAAAAAAAAAAAACAAAGTAGTAGCCCAGTAGGAATCTACACCGACCTTACTACGTGTTTAAAAATCCAAGGCCACCAGCCGAAGGAAAAGGAAAAGGAAAAAACCTCAAACCGTGCCCAAGCCCAAGCCCCTTCCCCAAGACATTATTTTTAAAGTTTAATAAGCCAACGAATACAAATACTTCAAAAATTCCGTAGAAAACGAAAAACAGAAGCAAACCCTAGAGAGAGAGAAGCCATGGGTACGCCAGAAACGTCAAGAGAACCGTGTCCAGATCGCATACTAGATGACATCGGTGGCGCGTTCGCCATGGGTGCGGTGGGAGGCTCTGCTTTCCACTTCCTGAAAGGCGTCTACAACTCTCCCTCTGGTGCTCGATTAGTCGGTGGCACGCAAGCCGTGCGTCTCAACGCTCCTCGCGTCGGTGGAAGCTTCGCTGTGTGGGGTGGACTCTTCTCTGCCTTCGACTGTACCATGGTCTACCTTCGCCAAAAGGAAGACCCTTGGAACTCGATTGTGGCTGGTGCAGCCACCGGTGGCTTCCTCTCCATGCGTCAAGGTCTCGGCGCCTCCGCTCGCTCCGCCGTGTTCGGTGGCGTCCTATTGGCTCTCATCGAAGGAGCTGGAATCATGCTTAACCGTATGCTTAGTGGTCAACAACAGATGCCTGTGATCATCGATGAGCCTCAGCCGAATATTCCTGGTTACATGGGCCAAGCCCCAGTTTCAGCCCAAGCCCAAGCAGATTCTTCTTCTACGGACTCTGGTTCGGGTTGGCTTGGAGGCTGGTGGTCGAAGACGAAAGAGTCGGAATCCACCAGTAGCGGAAGCGAGACGAAGATCTTGGAGAGCTTCGATGCCCCACCGGTTCCCAACTTTGAGTACAAGTGAGGAAAATAAAAGGTGGGTTTTGTTTTTTGGTTACAGCAATTAAAATTATTATTATTATTATTTTGTTTCCAATGTTGTATTTTGGCTTTTGATTGGGTGGCTAAATTTAATTATGATCATCAATAATCAATTGTTTATTGATGGGTGTTTGCTTTTGGGCATGAACATAAACATCGCGTCTGGCAACTGGGGGGGTGGGGTTAGTTGCCTGGCTAGAGGCGAGTCCAAAGGGCTCTTCTTTAGAAAGATTCCCTACCTTACTGCTTTTTCCGGGTAAGAAAGGATGGAGAAAATGCCTTTGTTGGGGTATGTGGCTTCTTAAATTTGAGGCTTTTGTATTTGCTGAAGCGTTTAAAATAGTGGCTTTATGGAATATGGACACTAGAAAGGGCTGTATTTATAGGACATCATTGTGACTGTAAATTTAATGTTTGTGATCCTATTTAGCTAAATAAGATTTAATTAGCATATCCACACTGCTGCCTCTTAGACTCTGCAAATTTTCATCAAGTAATCAAGTTGTGAATGATTGCTTGTTCATCACTTTGGTTTTGCTTGTTTCATCATATTTCTGTATTAGCTGATTCTGTTATGTTTATCTTCTTCATCTTAAACTTTGTTCTGCATTTATACCCAAAGCTACACCATTGTAATTAGAGAATTTATATAAAATACTGTTTATGATGCAGGCAAGTGTTATTCTTATTGTGGAATCTGTTTCTCATTAAAGCTTTTTTTCTTTTTTAAGTTGGTAATTTGACATGGATCTAGTAAGTTTGGAACCCATGGCCTCTTCCTACACCTTGTTCTTACAACGAGAGGAGATGCCATTTGAGCTAGAGTTCATTGGACTTCTTGTTGAAGCCTATAACTTTTTTTTTCCCTTCCTGACTGGTGGCATTCCATTCTTCTTTTAATGATGTACATTTAATTTCAAGCCCTGTATGCAAATGGTGTATGGGTCATTGTGCAGATAATTCTGGCTCTCTTTTTCATGCTTAAATATCTGGAACAATTGCCTTTAAATTGTGGATTGCATTCTGTGTCTGTGGTACTATTTAAGTGTATGTGGGTTTTGATTTTTTTGTTTTTTGTTTTTATTATAATTCTAAATAGTCAAGGAGTCAATTTGAGCTTTAATTTGAAGATTCCTGCTGAAATGATTCACAATTAGGTAATATAAGGGTTGCATATGGGTCTTGTTGACCTCTTTATAATATATCAACTTATTAAGATGTATGATTATAACTGGGATTTGTAAATACTTAACTTTCTGTGTTGCTTGTGGTATTTCTGTTCCTCCTCATATATCTCACATTAAGGCCTCATTCCTTTACACCATCATTCGAAGCTTGGATTAAGGAGTGTTTGACATACGAGGTAAAGGAAGACCAACAGTTGTACTTGTACCCCTGAGAATGTGAAGATTGAGCAGTTACATTTAATAGCTTGCCTTTTGAAACCATGGTCTAAGACTTTGTAAGGTTTAAAGTCATTTAATAGTGATAATTGAATATGTCAACTGCATATGGTGTGTATATTATCTTTATTATTATCTGGTATGGGAAATAGCATGTTAATGGTCCTTTATCCCTTAGTTAACCACAAAAATAACACCCTACCCCTTCTATCCCTTCTTTCTTTACGTTCTTTTCTATTGACTTTAATAGGGTTTGGCAAAGTTCAAATAGCTAGTTGCATACCTATCAGCTGGAAAGGCACTACTTTAGTGGCCCATTTCTATGTTGTAAAATGCAATTCAGTGCCTGTTTTTCTTCCTTGTGGTTTTTTCCTGCTAATAGAAATTAAAACAATCTCTATAATTATGTTCTCTTTGTTACAGGATCATGCATCAATCTATTATTATGCATTATTCAAGTGTTCATTAGCTTGATTTTAGTTTTGATATTTTTGTACATTAACGGTTGCTTATTTATATGTTAATGGGATGTTTTCCTCTGTAGGTGTTTCTTTGGTCTCAATAATTTGCAAGACCCTTGTCGTGCTTTCTTCCCAATTGATGAAGTTCATTTTCATGGTTATATCTTTAAATAGATATCTTCCTTAAGAGGTTTACTCCAGCTATTCCATACTTTTGTACACATGTACTGATTGTTTTGACCGGTAGGCAATATTTTATTTTTATAGCTTAAAAGTTTTCTAAGAGCGGGACATGATAGCAGATGTAGTTTGTTACCATTATAATGCTGAAATTAGATGCAAACAGCGATAATATCACTGTTCTATTATGAATAGTTTTGTGATGTGTCTTCAAATTTATATTTTGGTGTGGCATATGATATATGCCAGCTTGCTGACTGAGATGGTATAATTTCTGACCTGTTCCTGTGATACATTGATCTTTTACATAAATCTGACCTATGAACCAGTTCCATCGTTGGGTTGTAGGTGTGTGGTATGTTAGAATTAAATCTTTAGCTGGAGATTTTTGATGAAGTGAATCAGTATTATCAACAATGCTGGATGCAAGGAATTTTCAGCTGTTTTGGGCTTAGACAAGATTGTCAAGTTAACTTGATTTCAGCAGACCTTAGAAAATCATCTCATATCATGTGATTATGGCAGCTGACTGGGCAAAAGTCTGAAAATCCTTTGCTGGTTTTTTGTTGTCATTATAGGAGCTGACATAATTGAGTACAACTGGAAAGTTGATTTCACAAAATAAAAATATTGACAAACTTTCAAGGGGCAATCCAGAATTTGTGTTGCCTCTATTTAGACCCCAATTTGATATAATCTAGTTTGTGCCGTATTTTTTGGACGATGTTTGATATTTGGTTTGTTTTAGGAAAAGGTGTATTACCATATATTGTCAAGTATCCAAAGCATAATTTGCACGTAGACTCTATACCCTGCCCCTGGGTGAAATTATTCACACCTTCTCTAAGTCTCTAACAAGTGTGGGCGCCAATAATTTCGTGCCCCTGGGTTCGTGCTGTTAACTTGGCTCATCATTCTCTAGTGTTTGTCTATGCATAGATTTTTTTTTTTTTTGAATCTAACGACAGGATTGATGTTTTTGTTGGAAACACTGTCAAGAGATGCCAATTGAGCCAGTTGAGCTACGGAGTTATATGTACATAGATTTAAAATAACTCAACAAAAGCAGCAAGCAAGGAAAGAAATGAAACTATTCAAGACAAGTTTAGGAGAAGGCCTAGCTTTTTGCTTATCACAATTTAAGAGCCATGACTCAACAAAAGCAGCAAGCAAGGAAAGAAATGAAACTATTCAAGACAAGTTTAGGAGAAGGCCTAGCTTTTTGCTTATCACAATTTAAGAGCCATGACTCAACAAAAGCAGCAAGCAAGGAAAGAAATGAAACTATTCAAGACAAGTTTAGGAGAGGGCCTAGCTTCTGGCATATCAATTTAAGAGCCAACGTCGTGGAATAAAAGTGAAAGGGGGAAGGTGGCGGGGAAAGAAAACGAAAGGAAACTGAGGTTTAGCATGCAGGCCCGGGGTGGCAATTTTTACCCAAACTCAATAACCTACTCATGACCAACTTAATTTAGGTAAATCTTGATTGAACCCAATGGGCAAAGACCTATCGGGTAATCTAATTAAATGAGTCTTAACTGGTAAACATAGGTGCACTCATTTATATTATTTTTTCACTTCTAAAATAAAATATAAATTCTAAAGAAAAAAAGAAAAGAAAAGAAAAAAAAAATCTCTAAAGTTCTAAACCCTAACCTAAACTCGCAGCCACTCTCCTTTTTCTCTTCTTCTATCTTGCCCTTGTCATCGGTTTGGGTGTCAACACATCTGTGGACTCACTAGATGACCGCCTTGTACTTGTAGAGATCAATTGAGCTCCACTTTATTGACCAATTAAATGTTTAAATTTCCTCCAATTTTTTGTCAGATATGAGATATGTTGCATTTATTTGATTTCTTGTGATTTACTTGGGTTTCTTAAGATTATTAGATCTTTTTAAAGGTCATGCATCTTGCATTTGGATTAATATTGATATATATATTGGTGCTTTTTTTTTTTTTTTTTTGTTATTATTAATTTGATAAATACAATATGAGAGAGAAAGATTTGAATCTTAAATATTTTCACTAAAAACACTAAAAAATTTAATTAATTGAGTTACGAGGCTCTTGGTGAAACTAATGGATTTAAATTGAATGAGATTTTTTCCAATCATTTTTATTTAAAAAAATGGTAGGGATCTATGGCAAACATCCCACCATCTTAGGTGGTTTTATATTATATATATTATTTATTCTAGTAGGAAAAAAAATGTGCGCGCATGCACACGCGCGCGCACACACGCGCGCATATATATATATATATATTGATATATTATGTGGAAAATTCCATTAAAACTTATATAAAACTTATATATTTCATACTTTTAAATTTGTCACTATGAAGTCACACTTTTATAATTGTGTCAACTAAAACCTCACTCTTTACTTCGATCATTAGATTTTCTTTAATAGTCTAACTAGAACACAAAATAAAATTGCATATCAACATGCATTTTACTTGATAGAAATATGAACGGAACCTAATTTTTTTTCCCAAAATAGAAAGAGAACCTGACGTTTATAAGGGAAATCATGAAGTAGTAGTACCTTGTGAAAGTATGACGTTTAATTTGTTATAATGATAAAACTTTTTTTTTTTTTTTTTTTGTTAAATTGGTTCTAAAGTTTTAGAGTGTGTCAAGTAATTACACTATTTTCTCAATATTTTTTTTTATTCTATTTTCTTTAAAAAGTTGGTCACAAGAACTTTAAAAAGTTTGATTAGAAAACAACTCTATACTGTATCATTTGTTCTTCTTCATCTTTTAGTCTTATGTTACTGTTTTGGTTTTTATCCACCAAAAACAAAAACAAATCCTATTTTGATTTTGCTTTTTTTTTCCCCCCCCCCCCCCCCCAATTTAATAGATAGATTGAAATTCCAATTAAATGATAATATATATTTTAGAATTTCCTCTTTCATTTTTATAACCATCAAATTATAAAGGATAATCCCATAAAAAGGGGTAAACTTTAGCTACAACATAATTTGAAAGAAATTTCTTCAAACAACTTAGGTAGCATATTATAAAATAACAAGTGTCCTAATCAAGTGTCAACTTAACAAAACCCTTTCCAACTTAACATTGTTAAGCTTTCCCTCGCCCTTTCTCTCTCTCTTCGCCGGTTCCCCCACCCCTACCATGTCTTCGCCGTTCTCTCTCTCTCTCTCGGGTGCATGAAAACTTATTGAATCACATTCTACAATTTTTGAGTTGTGATTGAATCCCAATAAGTTTTTCTCCCCACACCCCCCTGGCCCCGCACACACACAAACACTACTCTATCTAACTCATCAAAATATCCAATTTCACAAATTGACCTCTTCTTACAGAATACCCAAATCTTCAATTTAGAATAAACTCATTTGTAATCTTTGATTGCATTGTAAACACCACACCCAAACTCTTAAACCACCGTTATTGTCGGCTCAAGCTCCTATCGAACTTCACTTTCTTCCACCACTTGCATCCCCACCACAAGCCCATGTCATTCAACCCATTGTCATCAACCTTGAGCTCCAACATAAGGACCACTAATGGGAGAGGCAATCATGGAAAATACAAACCCAGAGTTGGTTGTTCACAACTTGGTTCTGTACCAATTGTAACTTATTTTCTAATCATTGAGTGAAACTACTAAATTGTTCATAGACTTGATATTCTTTTGCTTTGAGAAAGAGACTCCTTAGAAGAGGTCTCAATTGAAAAAAAAGTGACTCTCTTAAAGTAGTTACAACCCATTCCATCTCTCAACTCATCCATGCACTCACACCTTAATCCCATCAACCGTATCAACATTTCTCTTTCCATTCCAAAATCTTATTACATTACAATCAATCCCTACACCATTTATCCTTGAGAACCCATCCCACATCTCACCCACACTTCCACATTCAATTATAAACGAATCAAATAACCCTTGAAATCCTATCCCCTTAACCTTTTTATTCAAGATTCCACTTGAATTTTTGAAAGAACACTCACCAATTATTGGGACAAAATGGGCTTCTGCCCTTTTCGGGAAAATTATATAGGGAAATGCCCCTCTTTTAAAACTCAATTTTTGATAAATCGAGCTAGGCCCTATAGTGGCGTTTTAAGGAGCCTATAGTGACGTTTTAAAGACCTATAGTGACGTTTAAAGACCTATAGTGACGTTTTTTAACTCGACTTCATTGAAATTAAGTTATAGGCAATGAAATCGACCTATAGTGGTGTTTTTTTACCTATAACTCGATTTCTTTAAAGTTGAGTTAAAAAAAGGTCACTATAGGTCCTTAAAACGTCGCTATAGTCTCCTTAAAATGCCACTATAGGGCTTCAAAAAAAAATTCTAACTCGATTTATCAAAAATCGAGTTTTAAAAAAGAGGCATTTCCCTATTTAGTTTGGGAAGAGGGGCATTTCCCTATATAATTTGCCCAAAAAGGGTAGAAGCCCATTTTATCCCCAATTATTGTGTTCCTAACACTTTGCCTTAATGCCTCTTTCTGTCTCAACACTTTCCCAAATTTGTATTATCCCTCTCTCTATCTCTTAACTCATCCCCATTGTCATGCCAAACTCTCATCACGTAGAATCCCATCCCTATTGACCCTCTCTCAATTGCTTCTCAATCTATCCAAAGAAAAGAAAAAAAAAAATTCTCACTATAATTTGAAATGATGAACTTTGTGATTTCTCAGTACATTATAAGTTCTCCATCTTATCTTTTTGGTTAAGTCTCAATATGATTTTTTTTCTTCTTTTTGAAAAACAAACATGCCAAAATAGATTAAACTACGTTTTAACACAAAGTCATTTTATTAATCTACAAGGTACAAATAAAACAAAAACTCAGTTTTATATATTGTAATAATACTCTATACTATATATAAGAGGATTCCCCTCTTTCTACTAGACTTTTATATGGTTCAAAAATCCCTTCATTAATGAAGGGTAACTTCAATTAGAAATAAGGTCATAAATGTCAAATAACAAATTTCATTTTGAATTCAAAAAGAGAATTCCTAAAATTTAGGATTTTTTTCCCTTCACGTTCAAAAAAGAAATTATATAGTTACTACTTATTTCTAAATTTATCCTTTTTATTTGTTTGAAAAAAAAAATATAAATTTCTAAATTATAATAAATGTAAATTATTAAGTATTAACCTTTACCCAAAAAAGAGAAGAGTCTCTAAGCATGCTCTCATTCCCCTTTTTCAATAGGACTTTTATGTGGTTCAAAAATACCTTCATTAATGAAAGGTAACTTCATTTAGAAATAAGGCTATAAATATCAAATAACAAATTTCATTTTGAATTCAAAAAGAGAATTCCTAAAATTTAGGATTTTTTCCCTTTCATGTTCAAAAAAGAAATTATAATTACTACTTATCTCTAAAATTTAATTTATTTTAATTTATTTTAAAAATAAATATATACTTCTAAATTATAATAAATGCAAATTGTGGGGACCAGGTTCAGGCCTCCCTGTGTATTATGGTAATAGACCCAAGCCCAGCTAGCCCTGCAATTAATTTGTAGAGAGCGGGGTCAAGAACTAGGCCCTAGTAAGGGGTGCAACGACCACGCGTGGTAGTTCTTAGGTGAACGTGAACAATGATGCTCCTCGACCTTTCTCCGGCGAGCTTCCTGTTCTTATGACTTCCTCCCTTTTTTCCTTTCCTCCAAAAGAAAAGAACCTGCCCGCCTTAAGAGGGATCCCTTACATTATATACTCATTTCTCCATTGATCATGGCCCTACAGTTGTTGAGTAACCAGGCCACCACTTGAGTACCTGTCCCATCAGCCACCTTCCCGTTCTTCCAGTGGGTTGCGGCAACCAAGGCAACACTGTTCTGTAATCCCCTCCTCATTAATGCGGCCAGGACGTTAGTTGAGGGCATTTAATGCGGAGGTGACAGCTCGCCTTAGACTTGCTCCTTCACCGTGCTCCCGTTGTCAACGCGTGGCGCTTGCCCTTTCTTCCTCGGATATTTAAGAAGACTCCTCTTTGGTGGTGGGGTGCTCGTGTATTTCTGAGGTCTCGAATGTCTGAGGACGGGGTCGTCCTCGGATCTGTTCCTTGGGGGCTGGACATCGTACTTTTATCCTCAGACCCTACATGCATCCTCGGCATGGGCCTCTGGGCCTGGTTTGAAGTGGGTCGAGGCTGCCTGACTTTCTGGCCTCACACAAATTATTAACCTTTACCCAAAAAATAAAAAATAAAAAAGCCTCTGAACACGCGCGTAATAAGATAATGAATTGAGATCATGACTTCCAACTTGCAATTTCTAATGTGAGAATTCTTTATATATTGTAACATCTATACTACTATTTAAGGAGGCTTCCCCTGTTTGGACCAGATTTCTTTTTTCTAAAATACCCCTACAGCTTACATTTAAGTAGGGGTAAAACTTGAGAATAACACAGTAAAAATATATCTCTAACTCTCATCTAAACATTTCCTATAAAATAGGATCACTCTCCCACAAACCCACTTCATTAAAGCAACTATACATTTGTTGTTATTTTTTTTTTTTCCCTTTTAAAAAATAAATCATCCTTGCATTATCTTCAAATCATTTTTTTTTAAATAAAAAAAAAAAAAAAAAAAAAAAAAAAAAAAAAAAAAAAAAAAAAAAAAAAACCACATTTCTATCAAAAAAGTTATCTATCCTGTTATAAAAATTATAATATATATATATACACACACACACACTACTCTTTAAAGGGTTTTTCTGGTTTAGGTTTCTCAATTTTGATACCCAAAATACCCTCAAATTTACCAGTACAATAGAGTTAGACATGTAAAATTACTAATTTAAAAACTCCTAAGTTTTAGTTAAATTAAAAAAAAAAAAAAAAATAGTTTCTTCTACGATTCTATACATGTTTCACACCTCCAATCAGTTTCCTATAATCATCTAGCAGTTACAGTATTATCTAAACTCTATCCATCTCAATCCTCACGTCTCATATTTTATACAAATTCACAAAAAAGAAAAAAAAATTTATAAAAAAAAATTGCTACATTAAGAGACAAGCAAGATAGGATTGCAAGGGAGGCCAACGATCAAATTAGAATTAAAAAAAAAAAGAAAAAAAAAAAAAGGGGTAGACTACTCAAATCTTTCTTTTTGTTATTGACATTTGAATTATTATCATGTGTTGTGATTTCTGTGGATTGTGATCCCCAAATACTTGACAAGAAATTGTAATTCTCTTCATATACACTAAAATTACAAAATTTTTAATTCTTTGAATTTTTCTTCATCTTTTGTTTTTTTAATAGAATAAGTGACCTATACATATGGTTATATGTAATTCTATCAAAATCCAACACTGTGCTTTTTCTTTCAAGAAAACGGTGAAGACGAATGTATTTTGGTTCTAGATGATGAAGTTTGTGGTGATATGTGAATTGAAGTGAGAGATGAAGATAGGATTGAATTCTGGATTGGATTTGTGGTTGATATTATGGAGGTGAGGCATTCTCATATGCTGATCTCAATGATCTATGTACAGATCCCCATTATCAAAATTCACTATGTGAGAGATCGCAAAAGTGCCACTAAAAAAAAAAAAAAAGAGAGATTTTTGAGTGCTTTGAAAGACACCTCTCTTTTTGGGTAAGTGGTGTGGAGTCACCACTTATTTTTTTATACAAAAAAAAAAAAAGAAAAAACTAAATACAAAATACATGATTGAATTTTTCCATTCTCATTGATTGAATAAAAAGAATACATATTTGACAAATTGAGCGTTACATGGCTTTGGGTCCTAGTTATAGACTACCAAATAATTACATCGCTTTTTGTCCTAGTTACAATCTACCCAAAATGAAAAACAAAGATAAAGCCTAGGTCTACCTATTCAAAGACACTAAATTCGGAGGCTAGGTTACGAAATGAGAAGGTGTTAGGCACCCATTCCGCCTAGACAAAGTCTGGTCTTCTAAACTCTCATGACCAATATATCCCTTTATGCATGATATGAATGATATGTTGCATACATGAAACGCTTAACCAAATTAAGTCACATAAATCTATTTATGAATGTGTTCTCCTCTTTAAAAAAAAAAAAATTCAAATTTGTTTTTGTAATAAAAAAAAATTGTTTTGATTCATAAAAAAAAAAAAAATCATATCTATTTTGGCATAAGTAAAAAAATAGTTTTTGGTGAAGAAAAAAAATCAAATCTGTTTTGTAACAAAAAGATCTATATTTGTAGAGAGCTTTAAAAAATCAAATCTGTTTTTTTATGTGAAATAAAATAAAGAAAAAAAAAATTAGAAGAGAACTACACTCATGAAATAAACCTACGCTACTTGCATCAAACAAAACAAACAAAACATAACTACTCATGACCTTTTTTATTTCAAAATCTGCTATGTTTAAAAAAATTCATATTTACATCTAAAGAAGATATAGATCAGTTTTTGTGTTAAAAAGAATTTAGACTTGCATCTAAGGATGATACAAATCGGTTTTTGGTTTTTGAAAAAATTCATATCTGCATTTAAGGAAGATACAAATCTGTTTTTTGTTTTTGAAAAATTTAGATCTGCATCTAAGGAAGATACAAATTGGTTTTTATTTTGAAAAATTCATATCTGCATCTAAGGAAGTTACAAATCTATTTTTGGTTTGAAAAATTCAGATCTGCATCTAAGGAAGATATAGATCTATTTTTTTGGTTTTTGAAAAATTTAGATTTGTATCTAAGGAAGATACAAATTAGCTTTTATTTTGAAAAATCCAGATCTGTATCTAAGAAAGATACAAATCGTTTTTTGGTTATTGAGAAAGGATGTGATAATAAGCAGATTTTTGAAACTAGAAAAGGTAGATCATGACAATAAAAACATCAAGCACATATTTCAACAAAAAATATTGACAATACATGTTACGAGCATTTGAATTTAAAACTAAAATAATATCTACTTATTCATCATCAAAATAAAAAATAAAAAAACAAAACAAAAAAAAGGGTAAAGAAAAACCACCTCTTGCATGGACGTAATCTTCTTATTGTGGGAATATTTTAGGGTTCAAAGAAAAATTTTCAATTTTCTTTGAAACCTAAATACCTTGCTTACAAAAAAGAAATTCTTAAGGCTAGAGCCTCCAAAACGTCTTTAACGAAAGAGAGAAAATAATAGAAAGGAGAGTCAGAAAAAGGGGAAATCAGAGAGCATGAAAAAGTGTGTTGAATTTTGAGATCCATTCTCTATTTGTAAAGGCTAGAAGACTCGAAAAAATAGCTTAGAAGATTAGAATATGAACGGGGATGCGTCCTTCCACTAAAAAATCGAAAATGACGTGTTTTAACATTGCCTGAATGCTGTCAGGCCAAAACCCTAATGTGTGCCATTCGGCACTTTGAAAGTGGTGATCGACACTCCAAAAGTAACAAATGGCACTTTTAGATGCCAATCACGCTTTCAAGTTCAGGTGTGTTTTGGACTCCTTTTTTAGGTTTTCTTGAACTCGGACTTGCACCTAGACGTATTTTTAATCCGTATTCTAAGATTTTAACTCTTTTCTAGATAAGTCAGGTCTTTTCAGCAACAATTATCTTGTAGATAAATACTCTAAAATAAATCTTGATAAAGTCTAGATTATCCACAATTTTATTGTTATCCAATTATCCTCTTTATTCTCATGCAAGCAATCCTATTTTTGACACTAATTATCAACCAATCACAAAATTATTTAATTAATTTTAATTGTTTAACCAATTAGAATTAATTTAAATTAATCATGCGCAGTCGACTCTACCTTGAGACAATGCATGCTGACTGTGCAAACTTGATAATGCGATATCTTTCAATCCGAAGGTCCGATTTGGAAGTCGGGCATACCATCGTGACCGTTACAACCTTGAGATCATTTTCATTACATGCAATGAACAAATTAATGCATGTAATACAATCATGATTTTTGGGTACATGGATGGTCACTTCAGTCATCTTCCTTGATTAAATCATGGGTGCAAAATCGAGTGTCCTCGAATGCACCTCATTGACAGAGCTTGGAAAGCGAATGTCAATGTAAGACAAAGATACTGATTTTAGGGGCCATGATTTAATTGAGGTTGAATTTTCAAAGATTACCTAGCCCTCAAACCTAAAACTTTGGAACATAGAACTAGTGCTTTACCTTTTGAAAAAAATTGAAAAATTGTGAGTACTTGATCTACTTGATAGCTTATGAATTTTGAAATGATTCTTGACAATTGAAGTGACCAAAAGGCTTTTCTATCTCGATCTTCAAAGTGGATGGTAACCAAGGGGTTTTTCTACCTCGGATCTTGATGAAAGGTAATCAAAGGGCTTCTCTATCTCGGAATAAGAGCTGTGACGACCAAGGTGCTTTCCTATCTTGTTCTTGAAGAAATGTATCCAGTGGGCTTCTCTACCTCATAATAGGAGCTGTAACAACCACGGGGCTTTTCTACCTTAATCTAATGTATTGAAATATTGATCAAAGGACTTTTCTACTTCAATCTGAACTGTTGAAATGTGATTCAAAGGGCTTTTCTACTTCAATATGTACTGTTGAAATGTTCAAATGGCTTTTCTACTTCGATTTGGACTATTGAAATGGTGATCAAAGGGCTTCTCTACTTCGATTTGGACTGTTGAAATGGTGATTAAAGGGCTTCTCTACTTCGATTTGGATTGTTGAAATGTCGATCAAAGGGCTTTTCTACTTCAATCTAGACTGTTAAAATGGCGATCGAAGGGCTTTTCTACTTCAATATGGAATGATCTTGAAATGGCGATTAAAGGGCTTTTCTACTTCAATCTGGACTATTGAAATGTTGATCAAAGGGCCTTTCTACTTCAATCTAGATTGTTCTTGAAATGGCGATCAAAGGGTTTTTCTACTTCAATATGGACTGTTGCTTGCAAAAAGTCAAAATTTGGGATTAGACTTTAAATGATGAGAGCTTTGTTGTTCCCTTGTTTTTGAAATGTGAGATTTTCATTTGTCCCTTCTTGATTTGAATTTTTTCATTTTTATTAAGAAAACTTTGATTGATTTTTGTGGCTCTTTGAAAAAGATTTTATTTTTGAAACTTGAAGCTTGGAATTGGAAACTGGAAATTTTGAATTTGAAACTTTGAAAATTGAAACTTTGGAATTTTGAGACTTGAGATTTTGGATTGAAACTTGGAACTTGAAATTTGAGATTTGAAAATTTGCAACTTGAAATTTCGGATAGAAATTTGGAACCTGAAATTTGAGATTTTGAAATTTTTGCAATTTGAAATTTTGAAAATTGAAACTTAAGATTTTGAAACCTTGAAATTTTGAAACTAGAGATTTTGAAATTTGAGATTGAAATTCAAAATTAGAATTTTAAACTTGGAAATGAAAATTTTGAATTGAAAATTTGGGATTTGGATTTTGAAAAATTTTGAATTTGAACTTGAATCTTTTATCCTTAATCCGCTCCAAGAATTTTTTTTCTTCGTTTCTTTTTTTTTTTTTTTTGGAAATCGATATCACCCTTCTCTTTTCATGATTTGATTTTTTATTTTTTTTAGAAGAAGAAAAGAAAAGAAAATAAAAGAAGAAAAAAGAAAAAGAAAAAGATTTTTTTTTTTTTGGGAGTTGACTCAGCAACTTGCTGAGTTTTAAATGTAGGGCCAAATTTTGGCCCCCCACTATTGGCTTGTCCCTTTTTTTTGTTTTTTTTTTTTTTTTTTTTTTTT
>NW_027070304.1:19016-85696 GCF_002906115.3 Quercus suber
AAAAAAAAAAAAAAAAATCATCGTCTTGTTTGCCTTTGTAAAAAGAGTCTAAAGAGTAAAAGAGAAAGAAGAGAGAGAGAGAGAGAGAGAATGGAAGCGGGGACAGTGGAAGTGAGGGAATTCATAAGAAAGGAAGTGGAGGATTGGGAAGATGAAGAAGTGGGTCGGGCCCGGTTCAAGGCCTTTAGCGGTCAAAAATCCGATTGGGAACCCACTTACCGTTTCTGGAACCACCTCCTTCTCTCCATCGCTCGCCATTTCCACGTTCTCATCATTTCACCTTCCCAGGTACTCCTTTCATTTCTCTCTCTCTCTCTCTCTCTCTCTCTCTCTCTCTTTCTATTTATAGTTTCTGATTTTTTGGGTTTTTTTTTTTTTTTTTTTTTTTTTTTTTTTTTTTTTTTTTGTACTGTTTGGTTTAGGGTTTGGGTTCTTAAGGTTTGGTTTTTTGGATTTTGTGTAATGACATGGTTTAATGGAATGGTTAAATTTTTGAAAATTTTGGTTAATGGGCAAATGGTGGCTTTGGGAATTTGTGACTGGACCAATGCATGGTTGCCTATGTAACCCCTTTATAGAAGGATCAAGTCATCAAGTAGTTCATTGATTTTTCATTTACCTTAATTTTTGCCTAGGCCACCCTTTTAACCTAGCAAGCTCTCTCACTCTCTTTTTATTTATTTATTTTTTTTACTCTCCTTTTTGTGTAGATTGTCCTTCCAGGTTTTCAACCTACCGTTTTTTATTTTTATTATCAAGCCTAGAAAGGAAAATAACATAATTTACAACCACTTCAAACGTGGTGCTTTCAAACTACCACCTCAGACGTGGTATTTCTTCAATTGATCCATGTTGGTTAGCTCAATTAAAGGGTTTGCATCTAAGTCCATCAACCTTACTGCTCCCCCTAGAGTATATCTGCTTGATAATCTATGGGCCTGCTCAATTTTTCTTGAATTTCCCGTTTGCATCTTGAACTGGGGCTCATATCTCTTTCAACACTAAATCTCCCAACTTCAAATCTCTAGTTCTGACTTTCTTGTCAAAAGCTTTCCTAGGCCTCCTTTGGTAACCTTGAATATGATACGAGGCTTTGAGTCTCTTCTCATCCAGCATGCATAATTGGTCATATCTGCTTTGCAACCAATCCACTTCAGGGATTTCACTTTCCAATACTGTCCTTAGTGAACGAACACCCATTTCAATAGAAAGAACTACTGCCATCCCATAAACCAATGAATAAGGAGTGGCTCCTATGGAAGATTGAATTGATGTTTTGTACTCCTAGAGTGCATAGGGCAATTGTAGGTGCCAGTCCTTGTAGTTCTTCGTGCTCCTTTTCAAAATTTACCCTATATTCTTGTTAACAGCCTCAACTGCTTCATCAGTTTGAGGATGGTAAAGTGAAGACTTGTGGTGCTGAATATTGAACTGTTGTAGCAACTTCTCTGTTTCTCCCTTGAAATGCAACCCATTATCAAAGATAATTTCATGTAGTACCACATATCTATAGATGATATTGGTCTGAATGAATTGAGCAACTTTCTTTGAATTCAAAACCTTGTATGAGGTAGCTTCTACCCATTTAGTGAAGTAATCAATGGCTATGAGTATGAATTCATGGCCATTGGATGTTGTTGCGTGAATCTTCGCAATAGTGTCTATCCCCCATGTAGAGAATGGCCAAGGTAATGTCATGGTATGTAGTGGCATGGGTGGCATGTGCTTCAGATCTCCATGGCCTTGGCATTGATGGTATTTTTGAACATGAGCCACACAATCGGCTTCCATAGTAGTCAAGTAATAGCCTTGTCTCATTATCTTCCTCAGCCGCATGTGTGCATTCATATGTGGCCCATAACTTGACTCATGAACCTCTTTAATTATTTGCTGTGCTTCCTTGGCGGTTACACAAAGGAGATGAATTCAATCATATGATCTTTTGTAAAGCCTTTCACCACAAATAATGTAATTAGTAGACAACTTTTGGTCCCATCCTTGTGGTATTGTAGGATGTTTGAATACCATTCACCTTCTCCATTCTTTTCCTCACCCTCTTCTATTGTCATGCAATAGGCTGGTTCTTCTTTCTGTTCCACCACTATTGGTCTAGCTTCATCTTCCTTAGTTCCATCCATCATGGATGTCATGGTTGCTAAAGCATCTACAATTTGATTTTGCATCCTTGGCACGTATTGATATTGGATCTTGCTAAACTTTGAGGCCCACTTCTGAAGACATTCATGATAAGGCATTAGCCTTTCTTCTTTGATCTTCCATTTATTCTGAATCTGGGAGATTATCAAAGTGGAGTCACCATACACCTCTAACTCTTTCACTCCAAGGCCTAAGGCTGCTCGTAACCCCATAATGCAAGCTTCGTATACAGTGGCATTGTTGGTGGCAAGAAAGTTGAGTCTGCTAGAAAATGGGATGTGTGTCCCTTTTAGAGAAATTAAGAGAACTCCAATGCCACTCCCATTTTGATTTTGTGCTCCATTGAAGTATATCTTCCATTTAGAAAGTCTCCTTGGATTTCTTCAGCTTCTTCTAGTGAACAATGGGCTAAGTGATCAACAATTGCTCTCCCCTTCACAATTTTCTGGGTCACATACTTAATATCAAATTCTGACAAAAGCAACACTCATTTAGCTGTCTTCCTATTTTGCACAGGTTTTCCCATTAAGTACTTCACAAGATCCATTCTTGCAATCAACAAAACCTTGTAAGCAAGCGTATAATGTCTAAGTTTGCAGGTTGCCCATACAAGTGCTACGTATGTTTTCTCTAGTGGTGAATACTTTTCTTCATAAGGCAACATCTTCTTACTGATGTAGTAAATTGCATTCTCTTTTCTAGTCTCCTCTAGGTATTGAGCAAGTAGAGCCCCCATTGATGTATCTGTAGTGGTGAGATACAACAACAATGGCTTTTCAAGCACCGGTGGGATGAGTATTGGTGGTTTTATAAGATCATTCTTGATCTTTTCAAAGGCTTCTTGGTGTTGTTCATTCCATACTGTAGGAACCTCCTTCTTAAGCAGTCGAAAGATCGGTTCACATGTCATGGGAAGTTGAGCTATGAACCTACTGATATACTGTATCCTCCCCAAAAATCCTAGGATCTCCTTTTCAATTCTTGGAGGCTTTATCTCTACAATGGCCTTGATTTTGTCAAGATTAACTTCTATTCTCCTCTGGCTAACAATAAGCCCCAATAGCTTTCCGAATGTTACCCCGAAAGTACACTTCTTTGGATTCAATCGTAACTTGTAGAACCAGATTCTTTCAAACAATTTCCTCAGAGCTAGCATATGCCATTCACGGTCCTTAGGCTTGACTATCATATCATCAACATAAACTTCGACTTCTTTGTGGATCAAATCATGAAGCAAAGTGGTGGCTACACATTGGTAGGTAGCACCAGCATTTTTAAAGCCAAATGGCTTGACCTTGTAGCAATATGTCCCCCATGGTGTAACAAGGGAGGTTTTCTCCATATCTTCTGGAGCCATTTTAATCTAATTGTACCCTAAAAATCCATCCATAAATGATAGCAAAGCATGACCTGCTATGTTGTCAACAAGGATGTCAATGTGAGGCAAAGGAAAGTCATCTTTTGGGCTGGCTTATTTCAGATCTCGAAAGTCTACACACATCCTCCCCTTTCCATCCTTCTTTGGTACCGAAACCATATTAGCTAACCATTTTGGATAGTTGACCACTCTCAGGAATCCTGCATTGTACTATTTCTCAACCTCTTCTTTGATCTTGAGAGTCCATTATGGCTTTATCCTTCTTAATTTTTGCTTGACTGGCTTCATGGTTGGATCTGTTGGAATGCAGTGTTGTACTATATTTGTATCAATCCCAAGTATGTCTTCATATGACCACGCACAGACCTCTTTGAACTCTGTCAGTAGTGCCACCAATACATCTTTCTCAAAAGTGGTTAGAATATTGCCCACTTGTATCATTTTAGGTTCATCATTAGTTCCCAGGTTAATGGGCTAGCTTTATTCTTTTATGGGTTCTAAGTGTCCTTGTTTTAATTCCTTATTATTAAAAGTTTCTTTACCAATTTCAGAATTGCAAACATTCAAAGCCAACAAATAAGTAGAATCAGAAAATCATATTATAAGGAAAAGAGTTCTCAATAGACTCGACGGACTCAGTATACTCAACTAAATCAGACTCAACTGGAATACTATCACAAACAGACTTAACAGGAATAGAATTACTAGTAGAAATAGACTCAATAGGGACATAAACAATGTTCTTGGAAGGGGTGACAGGCTCAACGGTCTTGATATTCTTAGCAAGAGTGACTGAATTGGTGGTCTTGATCTTCTTCACGGAGTCCTCCATGGGGTGGGCGGCTTCCTCCTATGCCCAGTTCTTCAACTCAGTAGTGGCTTCAACGATGGCAGATGGCTCCTAGTAAGTTCCTTTTTCCCTCAGCATCAATACTGCAAGATCTTCATCCATATAATTTGTGGCTTCTTCGTCAATCTCCATGTCTGTGGGCTTGTCAGGCAGAAAAGCATCCAGGCGCTCTATGCTATCCATCCATTCATCAAACAAATCTTGCTTCCCTTTGTTACCCAAGTAAGTGTGTTGAGGGAGATGCTCTAACTCACCTCCTGCCATCCTCTAATTATTACATTCAGCATTCTTAAGTGTCAGGATTCTAAGACTGTGGACCATCAGTTTTTGGTCCAGAGCGACCAACCTAGCATCTATATCATCCTTTTTTTCGGTGTGTGGGGTTAATTCAGATTTATTCATCCAAAAGCTTTACAAGCAAGAGCCTCAGACCATGGCTGAATTCGTCCTTTCAGGACAAAACTTTATAAATGCAGAAGATGCAATCATAGCTAAGAAGAGGAAAAGAGTTGAAAGAATAGAAACAAACTGCCACTCTGAACAAGGTCCTCATCCAAAGAAGGGACGAACGGATGATAAAAAAGATCGAGATAACAAGAAGACAGGCCCTTCGACACGAAATCAACAATACATGCCATTGAACATGCCACTTGAGCAAGTTCTTATGCAAATCAAGGACAACCCTTCCTTGAGGTGGCTGGAGAAAATGAAGGGAGATCCCAACAAGCGCAATAGGAATAAGTATTGCCGCTTCTATAGAGATCATGGGCATGACATGGACGAATGCTTCGATCTAAAGCAACAGATTAAGAACCCCATCAGGCAAGGAAAATTGAGAAATTTCCTTGGACGAGATCATAAGGATAAGAAGTTGAAAGGGAAAGTGGAAGAGTCATCACGACCCCTGCTTGGAGAAATAAGAGTTATCGTAGAAGGAAGTTCAACTAGTCAGTCGTCCAAGTCAAGGAAGACATACCTGAAGGTAGTGCAGAACGTCTAACTCTCTGGACGATCGCCAAGGGCGAAAACCACTGAAGAACAAGCCATCACATTCATAGACGAGGATGCTGAGAAAGTTCACCACCCTCATGACGACGCCATTGTCATCACTCTGCTTATCGCTGACTCTACCACCAGAAGGGTGTTAGTGGACAATGGAAGTTTGGTAGATATTTTGTATTATCCTACATTTCAACAAATGAGACTTAGACGAGATCAACTTCATCCAATGCGTTCACCCTTGGTAGGTTTCAGAGGATTGAAAGTACAACCTGTGGGCACTGTTACGTTACCTGTGGTAGTGGGGGCATCCCACAAGAGGTAAATTTCCTTGTGGTCGATTGTTCATCATCCTATAATGCCATAATTGAAAGGCCAACTTTAAATAGTTAGAAAGCAGTTACGTCTACTTACCACCTATCAGTTAAGTTTCTTGCGAAGTATGTGGTAGGACAAGTACAAGGAGACCAACTAGCAACTAGAGAATGCTACTTGGCCATGTTGGCCATGGACAAACAAGTTCAGACGATGAACATTGAGGAGAGAAGAGTTGTGGTAGAGCCTACCGAAGCATTGGAAGACATTTCCTTGGACGAGAATAACCCCGAAAGGTGTACAAGGGTTGACGCAGACTTAGAAGAGAAGACTAAAAAGGATCTCATCCATTTCTTGAAAAAGAGTATTAATGAGTTTGCTTGGAGTCATGAGGATATGCCAGCTATAGACCCTAGTGTCATTACCCACCGTCTGAACATATATCCTTCCTCTAAGCCTATACAACAGAAGAAAAGGGTATTTGCCCCTGAGAGGGATAATGCTATTAAAGAGGAAGTGCAGAGGTTGACCGTAGCAAAGTTTATTCAAAAAGTTTAATATCCAAACTGGTTGACCAATGTAGTAATGGTCAAAAAGGCAAATGGCAAGTGGAGAATGTGTGTAGACTTCACCGATTTAAACAAGGCTTGCCCCAAGGACAGCTACCCGTTACCACGCATTGACCAGTTGGTGGATTCCACTGCAGGTCATAAGTTGCTTAGTTTTATGGATGCTTTCTTTGGATACAATCAGATAAGGATGGACGAGGCTGACTAAGAGAAGACATCCTTTGTCACAAGTCAAGGCTTGTTCTGTTATAAGGTGATGCCCTTCGGTTTAAAGAACGCAGAGGCAACATATCAGAAGCTGGTCAACCATATGTTTCATCCACAGATTGGGCGGAATGTGGAAGTCTATGTAGATGACATGCTGGTAAAGAGTTAGGACGAGGGAAAGCATCTAAATGACCTACAGGAAATTTTTGACACACTTAGGCAATACAACATGAAGTTAAATCCCAGCAAATGCGCTTTCGGATTATCATTAGGAAATTTCCTTGGATTTATGGTTTCGTATAGGGGAATTGAAGCAAATCCAGACAAGATCTAAGCAATACTAGACATGAAGCCTCCGCGAAACATCAAAGAAGTCTAGTCTCTTACCGAATGAGTTTTTGCCCTCAACAGGTTTTTCTTTAAAGCTACTGACAAATGTTCGCCGTTTTTTAAGGTACTTAAAAAGGCATTCGAGCGGATGGACGAATGTCAGAAAGCCTTCTAAGACTTAAAGACGTACCTCACTATGGCTCCTTTGCTAAGTCCATCCATGCTGGGAGAGGAGCTATATTTGTACTTGGCAGTGACCCCGCATGCCGTAAGTTCAGCATTGGTGAGGGACGAGGGGAAGGTATAAAAGCCTGTGTACTATACAAGCAGAGCACTGAGGGAAGTGGAAGGACGATATCCCCTAATGAAAAAGTTGGCTTTTGCATTAATAACGGCTTCCAGGAAGCTGAGGCATTACTTCCAAGCTCATGTCATCAATGTCATGACAAATCATCCGCTCACAAAGGCAATGAACAAGTTGGAAGCTATAGGACGACTGATCCAATAGGTTGTCGAACTTAGTGAGTTTGACATCAGATACCAACCAAGGCATGCTATAAAAGCTCAAGCCCTGGCAGATTTTATTGCGGAGTTCATCCCAAATTATGATGACTTAAATGGGATAGAAAACAATAAGAAGTGGGTCGTCCATGTGGATGGCTCGTTTACACAACATGCAGAAGGAATTGGAGTGGTTTTAAAATCCCCTAAAGGAGAAAAGCTGAAGCACAAGGTCTGTTTACAATATCAAACAACAAATAATGAAGTTGAGTATGAAGCCCTTCTCAAGCGACTGGAGTTGGCTAGATCTGTGGAAGCAAAATAAATACTTGTCCTGGAGATTCTCAGTTAATCATAGGTCAAGTAAATGGAACATATGAGGCTAAGGAAGAACGAATGAGGAAGTACCTTAATAGGGTGATACGCCTTATGAAGAGATTTGAGGAAGTTGACTTCGTTTAAATCCCAAGGGAAGAAAACGTGGAAGTAGATGCCTTAGCAAAGGAAGCCTCAGCAAATGAAGTCATGGACGAGTTTGATGAAATTCAGTACATCCCAAGTATAGATATCCCAGAAGTGCAGCAGGTAGAGAGCAAAGAAAATTGGATGACCCCAATAGTATCATACCTGAAAGACGGATGACTTCAGAGGGAAAAGACAAGGCCAGAAAGCTTAGAGTCAGATCAACCAGGTATGTCCTTATGAACGAGGTATTTTACAAAAAAGGTTTTTCTCAGCCTTATCTTAGGAGTTTAGCTCTAGACGAGGCGAACTATGTATTAAGGGAGGTTCATGAAGGTGCATACGACAATAATTCAAGAGCCAGGTCACTCATCCACAATGTGTCCGTGCAGAATACTACTGGCCAACTATCCAAGCTAATGCCAAGGAATATGTCAAGGTCTGCGATTAATGCCAACGATTTAGTAACGTCCCTACACAGCTGTCAAAGTACCTCACCTCGATGATGGCTCCGTAGCCCTTTGCACAATGGGGACTAAATATCTTGGGTCCCTTCCCACTCGGTACAAGACAAATGAAGATTTTGGTAGTTAGCATTGATTATTTCACCAAGTGTGTGAAAGCGGAACCCTTAGCAAATATAACACAACAAAATGTCAAGAACTTCGTCTAAAAAAACATTATGTGCAGGTTTGTGGTGCCCAAAGTATTAGTATCTGACAATGGACGACAATTTGACAATGCACTTTTCAAAGATTTCTGTGAACACTTCAAAATTCAAAATCATTACTCCTCACCTGCCCATCCACAAGCAAACGGTCAAGCCAAAGTTGCAAATTGATCCTTGATGAAGATCATCAAGACTCGGCTTGAGGGGGCAAAGGGAGTATGGCCAGATGAGCTACCAAGTGTTCTATGGGCATACAGGACGACGGCAAGAACTCCTAAAGTGGAAACTCCTTTCAAGCTAGCCTATGGAAGTGAAGCAGTCATACTCGCAGAAGTGCATATGGCCAACCACAGGGTGATGACATATCAAGATGAGGATAATGAGGAATAATTACGCCTAAGCCTTGATCTAATAGACAAGGTAAGGATGGACACAAAGCACAAGATGGCGAGGTACAAAAACCTCATGGCTAGGCAACATGATGTAATGGTAAAACCTAGGCGTTTCAACATAGGAGACCTAGTCTTGAAAATGGTTTCTTTGGCAACCAAGAACCTAGCTCATGGGAAATTGGGACCTAATTGGGAAGGACCCTACAAAGTAATCACCCGGAATGTTGAATTATCCTTGAAAAAAAAAAAAGAGAAAAATACAAGGATAATTCAAATGTTAAGGTCTCGGCCTTCTTCATGAAGACGAGACCTTAACATTTGAATTATCCTTGTATTTTTCTCTTCTTCTTTTTTTTCAAGGATAATTCAACATTCTAGGTGATAACTTTGTAGGGCCCTTCCCAATTAGGTCCCAATTTCCCATGAGCTGGGTTCTTTGTTACCAAAGAAACCCTTTTCAAGACTAGGTCTCCTATGTTGAAATGCCTAGGTTTCACCATTGTATCATGTTGCCTAGCCATGAGGTTTTTGTACCTCACCGTCCTATGCTCTGCGTCCATCCTTACCTTGTCTATTAAATCAAGGTTTAGGCATAGTTGTTTCTCATTATGCTCATCTTGATATGTCGTCACCCTGTGGTTGGCCATATGCACTTCTGCAGGTATAACTGCTTCACTTCCATAGGCTAGCTTGAAAGGAGTTTCCCCTTTAGGGGATCTCGCTGTTGTCCTGTATGCCCACAGAACACTTGATAGCTTGTCTGGCCATACTCCCTTTGCCCCCTCAAGCCGAGTCTTGATGATCTTCATTAAGGATCGATTTACAACTTCAGCCTAACTGTTTGTTTATAGATGGGTGGGCGAGGAGTAATGATTTTGAATTCCGAAGTGTTCGCAAAAATCTTTGAAAAATGCATTGTTAAATTGTCGTCCATTGTCAGATACTAATACTCTGGGCACCCCAAACCTGCACACAATGTTTTTCCAAATGAAGTTCTTGACATTTTGTTGTGTGATATTTGCTAAGGGTTCTGCTTCCACACTCTTGGTGAAATATTCAATGCCAACTACCAAAAACTTCATTTGTCTTGTACCAAGTGGGAAGGGACCCAAGATATCTAGTCTCCATTGTGCAAAGGGCCACGGAGCCATCATCAGGGTGAGGTACTCTGTCTGAGGACGTTACTAAACCGTTGGCATTGATCATAGACCTTGACATATGCCTTGGCATCAACTTGGATAGTTGGCTAGTAGTATCCTACATAAACGACCTTGTGGACGAGTGACTTGGCTCCTGAATGATGCCGCATGTGCCTTCATGAACCTCACTTAATACATAGTTCGCCTCGTCTGGAGCTAAACACCTAAGATAAGGCTGAGAAAACCGTCTTTTGTATAATATCTCGTCCATAAGGACGTACCTGGCTGATCTGACTCTGAGCTTTCTGGCCTCGTCTTTTCCCTCTAGAAGTCGTCCGTCCTTCAGGTATGATACTATTAGGATCATCCAATTTTCTCTACTCTCTACCTACTGCACTTTTGGGATATCTATGCTTGGGATGTACTGAATTTCATCAAACTCGTCCATGACTTCATTTGTTGAGGCTTCCTTGTTAAGGTATCTGCTTCCACGTTCTTTTCCCTTGGGACTTGAATGAAGTCAACTTCCTCAAATCTCTTCATAAGGCTTATCACCATATTGAGGTACTTCCTCATTCGTTCTTCCTTAGCCTCATATGTTCCATTTACTTGGCCCATGATCAACTAAGAATCTCCTAGGACGAGTATTGATTTTGCTTCCACAGATTTAGCCAACTCCAGCCCCTTGAGAACGGCTTCATACTCAACTTCATTATTTGTTGTTTGATATTGTAAGACCTTGTGCTTTAGTTTATCTCCTTCAGGGGATTTCAAAACCACTCAAATTCCTCCTGCATGTTGTGTAGATGAGTCGTCCACATGGATGACCCACTTCTTACTATTTTCTATCCCACCTAAGTCATCATAATTCGGGGTGAACTCCATAATAAAATCTACCAGGGCTTGACCTTTTATAGGCTGATTTCAGTAGGCTGAATGTCTTGGGCATTGATGATCTCAAGCTTACTTGGAATGTCCTGAAAGAATAAACACAAAATCAAAGGAGATCAGAGAAGACCAGTCAAGAATCCTCCAATGGTAAAGTCAGCATTTCTGGAATTCAAATTTTTATGGAAGTGTCTAAATGACTTACCCTTTCATAGATGAATGCTTACATAGCACACATTTGGGACAGTTACTTGCTTAGCAACTACTCCTATCATCAAGGAGTTCGGAAGACTCAGTGGTAACTTCCATAATTGCTATAGAAGTTACATGGACTTGTTTTTTGTAACTGTCATTGGAAACGGTTTATGGTAAAGGACCTTGATTCTTTTGTGTCAGGCTAGAAGTATAGAGCTCGTCCTAAGCTCACATGGGGGAGACGTTCTTAGAATGTAAGGAGGTAGTCCAAACATTTCTTGGATGAATGACCTCGTCATGGACAAGTGTGCTGTATCAACATGGAACATCTTTTCTATTCATACATTGTTTGCTTTGTTCGCCTTGGATGACCGTCATGGACGAGTCTGGAGTTAGGTGGTTATAATGCACCATCAAATAAAATTGTGGATAATCTGAACTTCTGGCCTCTATAAATAGTGACTAAACCTTATAATTCAGTACCTTTTTTTTTATGCTCTGAGAGGCATATGTTTTGGAGACTCACAAATTGCTGAGATTAATTGATCCTCTCTGGGATTTGTTAGGAGAGTTAGGGTTTTTAGGTTTCAAAGATAGCTGAACAAGTTTCTTTGAACCCTAAAATATCCTCTCAAGTAGAAGAGTGCTCATGCAAGAGGTTGCTTTCTAACTCTTTTGTTCTTATGTTCTTTAATCATGTTGATGCATGCTTTCTTGTTTTAAATATTCATGTTCTGATTTGTTAATTCAGATTATCAACATGTGTTCTTGATTCTTTTATCATTACTATAATATGTTTCTTAGTTTTAGAGATCTGCATGTACTAAATTGATTTTTTTAACAAAAAATAAAACGGATCTACATCTTTTTTAGATGTAGATCTGAATTTTTCATCAAAAAAGTAAAACAGATCTACATTTTTTTAGATGTAGATCCGAATTTTACATCAAACAAAAAAATTGATCTACATTTTTCTTAGATGAAGATCTGAATTTTTCTTAAAATAAAGAATGGATTTTGTATCTTCTTTAGATACAGATCTGATTTTTTTTTTTTTAATGTATGTAGATTTTTGAAATAAAGAAAGAGATCATGAATTGTTGTTTTGTTGTTTGTTTTGTTTGAGTCATGTAACATGAAATTATTTTGTGAATGAGATCCTCTTAATAAAAAATATTTTTTATTAAATAAAAACAGATCTAATCTTTTACAAAACTCAAAACCATTTTTTTATCTCTTAAAAATAGATCTGAATTTTTTTAACCAAAAGACTTTGTGTTTTATTAAATAAAAACAGATCTAATTTTTCTACTATTGAAAACCATTTTTTTAATCACATAACAGATCTGAATTTTTATTTCTAAAAACCATTTTTTTTACATCTCACAAAAACAGATCTGGTATTTTTGACAAATTA
Organism: Quercus suber; assembly: GCF_002906115.3. Lineage (NCBI taxonomy): Eukaryota > Viridiplantae > Streptophyta > Magnoliopsida > Fagales > Fagaceae > Quercus > Quercus suber. The sequence continues at coordinate 31,486 of NW_027070304.1, forward strand.
AAATCATTTTTTTTATTATTAATCAAAACAGATTTGAATTTTTTAAAACAAAAGAAGAGGCTTCAGTCATAAATAAATTTGTATGATTTAATTTTTGTTTACATGTACAACATATCATTCATGACATGCGTAACATAGTACGTTGGTCACAAGAGTCTAGAAAACCAGACTATGTCTAGGTGGAATAGGTGCCTAACACCTTCCCATTCTGTAACCTAGCCTCTGGATTTAGGTTTTTGGCTAAGTAAATTTATCCTTGTCTTTACTTTTTATTTTGGGTAGGATGTAACTAGAACAAAAAGCCATGTAATTATTTGGTAGATTGTAACAAGGACCCAAAACTATGTAATTTTCAAGTTTTTCAAGATATGTAATTTTTTTATTCAATCAATGAAGAGAACAATTCAGTCACGTATTTAGTTTTTCTTATTTTTTTGTATAAAGAAAAATAAGTAGCGACTCTATACCACTTACCCAAAAAGAGAGGTTACCTAAAAAGGTACCTGAATATCTTTTTTTGAGGGACGCATCTCTCACAGTGGCGACTCCACTGGGGATGTCGAGGGCTAAGTTTCATATTAGACTTAAGTGACCAAATATGTACCATTGTTTTGCATGGTTTTGCATGATATTGTTGTTTGTTTATTTATTTATGTTTGATGGGATGTTGTATGATATTTTGGTGTATGATATTTGTCACTTTTATTGTTTGTTAAAAGCTGTCCCCTAATTATCATTATGTGTGCCATCCAAACAACAATGTATACACCCCTTTTCAACAATTTTGTGGTGGTAGTAACCATGGATCACCGGTTTTCATTAGATTCGAGTACATAGTGGCGAACTCACCAACTCATAGCCCAAAGTCACTAGATCATTTCTTGTTGATTGTAATGGACAAACCATGCTGTTCAGACCAACGTAATGTTCATTACATTTCAAGTTGGGAGGTGTAACATCGTAACTATAAGAAACAATGAAACAACAAACCTACCCTACAACGTAATGGTTTAGAACCTACCCTTAGGTCGGTCCCGGTTAAAATTGCATTCCACGTTGTGTGTATTTTTTTTTTTTGCTTGGTTATTCGATGTAGATGGTGACCTAGCTTTAATTGACACAAGAGAGCTTGTTCTAGAAAGACAAAGAGACAAAGAGAAAGAGAGAAAAAACAAGAGGGGAGAATTTGGCTAAGATCTGAAGGAAGGTTGCAAAGAGGACCTAAGGCAGACACTCAAGCTAGTAGCTACAATTCTAAGCCCATCACTCTCATCACGGTATTGAAGCCCGTGAGCATAGAGGACACTTCGCTACTGCAACATCACAATCCCATATCCGACCAACAGGATACTTCAAACCCCAATCAAGCAATTTAATATCCACAAATGAGGGAGACACTTCAAACCCCAATCAAATTACCAAACACCAACATATAGGGGGACACACTTCAAATCCCAATCAAGCAACCCAATACCTACAAATGAGGGGAGATACGTCAAACCCCAGTTAAATAACCCAACATCCACAAATGAGGGGAGACACTTCAAACCCCAAGATACCAATCCTAATGACCCAACACAAATTGCCCACATTACAAAAGGAGGAGACACTTCAAACCCCCACATTTGGAGATGGACAATCCAAAGCCAAAGTCCATCGAGATTTTAACCTATTGGATCATAAGTTCAAGCCCATCAAGCCCAAGAAAGGTTCAATCCTAATGAGCCAAGAAAGAATTGAAGATGTTCTTAACTCTATCCTAGAAGGTCAAGAGAAGATAAATGAAGAGCTAGCCTAGATCTCCCGGATAGCCAACTCTACATTACAAGTCAGCTTAGCCAATCAATCTATGCTCTCTACCTTGTGCAAGGATAATTCACCAGAACCCGAAGAGATTCCACACTTCCAATTTCTGAAGAAAAGAGTAAAGGATTTCAACAAGTTGTCTTTCCAACTATCCTCTCCAATCAACAAAAACATGTCAATGAACTCAATCCCCAAGGAGGTAATGTCTTATCACATCAGTAATGGTGCAGTCAAACCATCAACTAGCAATTGTAGGCATCGAAGAAATTTTTCAGAACTACACATGACTTTGAGTGAAGCCTTGGAGAAACTACAAGCTAAGGGATTACTGAAGCCATTAGGTCCCACGCCAATACCACACCCCGTGCCTAGAAGATACAATCTTAATGCTCATTGTAGATATCATCAAGGGGAACGCCATACACCTAACAGATGTCGTAGCTTAAGGCACGCCATTCAAGATCTAATTGATCAACAAGTCATCACTCTGCCTTCATCAGCTAGTAATCCTGACTTTTTTTTAATTTTATTTTACAAGTTGTTTTTTAAATAGGCTCTCTGATTTTATTGTTTAGGATTTTCTTTCTAGTTGGTTATTTGCTCAATAAAGTTCATGTAGTGTTTGATGCATTTGATTCATCTTGTTATTCATATGTAAATCAAAAATCAATAATAAAAAAGAAAAAAAAATTTTTAAATTTTTGCACTAGGGACATAGGGCTTTCTTAGTAACATTTTTCTAAAAACCCTTTTCTGTTCTTTCAAAGACTCCAAGATTTTCCCAAAGCCTCCCTTTCAAAGACTCCAATTTTTTTTTTTTTTTTCAAAAGCCTTCCTTTCAAGAGAATACAAGAAGATCCATTTGACAAAATTCCTTCCAAATCATGATGATACTAATCAATTTGTTCCAAAGAGGGATTTAATCTCATTCAATTCATGTAAGGACTTTTGCTAAACATTCAAAATATGATAAGAAAAGGTCCTAAAAGGCAATCAAAGAAATACATCCCTTCATCCAAATTTCTCAAACCACATACACTCAATCCCAATCTCTCAAGATCTTTTCACATCATTGGAGCATTTGAACTCTTATTCCAAGAATAATTTATTAAAAGAGTTTAAGTTGTTGTGCTTACAAGAAAGCATCACTAGGGATAGGAGGCCGCCTTCGATAATCCCCATTGTTCCTTGACACTAATTACAATAACTATCAATTGCTAGCCAACTTGAACCTTTAAACAGTTAGCCTGTTTTTCAATCAAGCCATTAAAAATTTAAACCTTGGGTGGGAATATTTAGTATGCATGCTTAAATCTCAAGATGAGGAAGTGTTTACCTTATGGATCCAGCACCACTTGGTAAAGGTCCTCAATGAAAACAATATGACAAGTTCAAAAGAGGAAAATTCATAAAGTTCAGAAAAGAGAGTTCATCAAACAAAGGGATAGTTCACTCCATCAAAGCTAGGTAGAAAGGAAATCCATAAAGGAGAAATACTCCCTCCGTCCCACTTTTGTTGTCCTGCTTGAAAAGTCAAACTTTTTAAGGGAACATCATTTATTGTCTTGTATACCTTTTAAAAATATATAAGTTTCCAAAACTACCCTTAAATAAATTTATCAAAAAATGTGCCCCAATTAGTTTTGAAAATAAAATATGGTTATAATAGGAACATTAGTAAATTAATGACTTTTATTTTTAGAAACAAGAAAGTATTTTAGGACATCCTAAAATGGAATAGAGGACCAAAAAAGTGGGACAGAGGGAGTAAGATTTTGAGAGCGCATCAAACTATGAGAAAAAAGAGAAGGCTATCAAGCTAGAAAAGACTTCAACCAAAAAAAGAAAGAGAGAAGTGAAAGCAAGAATTTTCATCAAGTTGTGAGAGAATACTAATTCATCAAAAGACACAAGAGACATGAGATTCCATGAAAGATCATTCAAGTTAAGAGGGATGAGCAAATATGAAGATTCATCAAGAGAAGAAACTCAATCAAATTGAGGAAGATGAAAAAAAAATAAGGCACATTTCATCCCAAAAAAAATAAAGGTGTGTTCAGTAAGTCAAGAAAAATGAAAGTGCATTAGAAAAGATAAAAGGGTATCAAGGAGAAATACAAATTCATCTAGGAAAGATGGAAGTCTGTCAAATTGAAAGAAAAAAAAAATGTAGCTGAGTGAAAGCCAATAACGTTCTAAAAAAAAAAAAAAAAAAAAAATTAGAGCAAAAAAAAAAAAAAAAAAAAGCTCGCTAAGCTAAAAACCTGAAAGGGCGACCTAGGCAAAAATTAGAGACAAAAAAAGAGAAAGCCTGCTAGGCTGAAAACCCAAGAAGGCGGTCTAGGAAAAAGATAGGGCAAAAACAATAATAAAAAATTCAAAAAAAAATCTTTCAAAAAATGAGAAGAACAAAAAAAGAATGAGAGTGAGTGATCTGACCACAAGATAAGACGCTAAAAAGACCAAAAAGAGGAAGTTGCTAAGCTAAAAAAAAAAAATACCAATGAAAGGAATCAATGAAGACCAATAAGAAGATGATGAACATGACAAGGATTTTAGCACAAGAGTCAATAATGGAAGTTGTGGAAAAATCTTCCAATGCTTGAATTTAAAGTATTACATACTTGGGAAAGCATCATAAGGGTTTTTGAGCCTTTAATATCATTCCTTTCAATAACCTAAATCCGGTCTACATTACAACCTTTGAATAAAGCCCTCCTTGAAGTCCTGTTGATTAAAAGCACACATTTAGCTCTGATGATATTTTCTCTTGGATTAAGAACGGAAACTGCTCAAGATTATCAAACCCCACTAGTTGAGATCATTAAAAGACAAATTTCACAAATTATCAAGTGACCAAATTTTTTTTTTAAGCAAACTGCTTAAGATTATCAAGCCCCATTGGCTGATAAATTTCAGAAATTCTCAAGTGACCAAAAAAATTTTCTAAGCAAACTGGTTAAGATTATCAAGCCCCACTAGTTGATAAATTTCACAAATTCTCAAGTGACCAAATTTTTTTTCTATGCCCTAAACACTCACTTTGTTTGCTCCCAATAGAAAATAACTCTCAAGAGAACAAATTTCCAAATTCTCAAAAATTTTCAAATCTTCAGACTTAGAATTTTTCCCTTTCTTGCTTGATCCCAACATGTGTGATCCCCAAGCATTTCATTTCTTTGATTTTCTTTGAAGATTTAATCTAAAAAATTTTCAAAATGAAGAAGCAAATTTGATTACATGTTTTTAATGATTTCAAATCCTTTCTAACCAATGAGATTGAGTTGACAATTGAGCATTATGATTGGTCATAGAGGGTTGTTAAAAGGATCACCTTTTATTCATTTGAAAAAGATAAAATTTCAAAAAAAAAAAAAATTTGCTTTCAAAAAAAAAAAAAAAAAAACTCATTTCAGAAAATTCATTTTTCAAAACTTCATTTTTCAAAACTTTGTTTCCGAACTACATCTGGACCTGATCCTCTATGAGAGAGGTACGTAGGCAGCCTTTTCAAAGGCTTGGTCCCACTTACTAAAAAGAAAATCTTCATTTCAAAATTTTCAAAAAAAAAAAATCAAAAATCAAAAATCATTTTTCAAAGAACATTTTTTCGATCTACGTTTGGACCTGATCCTCTATGAGAGAGGTACGTAGGCAGCCTTTCTAAAGGCCCGGTCACAATCACTCAAAAAATATTTTTTCAAAGACTCAAAATCAAGACATTTCTTTGTGTGAATTTAGGTTGAGCATCTATTTCGCATTAAGCATATCATCAATTTTCTGTGCAAGCATGTCTAAACTAGGGGCATTGGCCCAAAATATTTTTACAATAACTGATTACTAACAAGCTCATGGAAAGAATCTTTTGCAGGAGGTGGACATGGATCTTTCATCTACTCAACAATCACCATCAATCTTCAGTTTAGGTGCTACCATCATCCCAGCAGTCCTTATTTTGCCCAGTTTTGTGATTTTGATCTTGTTTTACTCAAATGTTTCTTTATTGAAGGTCCCTACACAATAAGATTTTTCAAAATTCACATTAATAGTTGAACTAGGGACATTTGGCCATGCCTCATTCATTTTCAAAAAAGAAGAAGATCATCATCATCTTTTCAGAAGAAAAAAAAAAATTAAGATTTCCAAAAATCATGCATCCATTTCTAAACTAGGGGCATTTGGCCATGCCTCATCCATTTTGAAAAAAAAAAAAAAAAATCATATATTCCTCAAAAGTCAAGGTTTTCAAAATCATGCTTCAATTTGGAGACTAGGGGCATTCAGCTATGCCTCATTCAGGTAAGATCACCCATTTCAAAACCTGTTAGGTAAATTCAAACCTTTGCACCACAAAACTTCATCAGGTAAACTCTAAGGTTATGTTTGGTAACAGTTTTTGTTTTCTATTTTCAAAAATTTGTTTTTGAGAATATGTTGTTACTAGGATTTGAAATTTAATGCTAACTCATTGAATGAGACAAACTCATTAAATTAAATGCGTATTTTCATTGACTTTTGAAAATTAGAAACTAAAAACAGCCTTTTGGATGTTTTCAGTTTCCTTCACAAATTAAGTTTTGAGAACAGTTTTTGTTTTCTGTCTATTTTGAGTTGCCAAACAAGTTCTTTAGTTTCAAAAATAGAAAATTATTTTTGAAAACAAAAAGAAAGGGAAAAAAAAGTTACCAAACATACCCTAAACTTTTCTGAATCAAGCTCTTACAAGAATAAGTCCATACATATCAAAGTCATCAAACACAAAGATCAAAGAGTGGTAGTTCATGAGTTATACAAATTAACTGACTAAAAATCAACTCTTGTTTTTCTTGCAGGAAATTAAAAGAGGAAAAATCTCCTAAGCTTCAATTTTCAAATGAAAAATCTCCTAACAAAATTTCAAAAGGATAAATCTCCTAAAACATTTTTCAAAAAGGAAAAATCTCCAAAAATAAAATTTACAAAAGGACAAATCTCCTAACAAAATTTTCAAAGGAATAAATCTTCAAAGGAAAAATCTCCTGAAAAAATCCTCATGAACACATCTTCATAAAAGGAAAAATCTCCTGAACAAATTTCAAAAGGAAAAATCTCCTAAACAAATTTTCAAAAGGAAAAATCTCCTAAACAAATCTTCAAAAGGACAAATCTCCATGAACAAATTTTCAAAGGATAAATATGCATGAACAAATCTTAAATGGACAAATCTCCATGAACACATCTTCAAAAGGAAAAATGTCCTGAACAAATCTTCAAAGGAAAAATCTCATGAACACATCTTCATAAAAGGAAAAATCTCCTAAACACATCTTCAAAGGAAAAATCTCCTGAATAAATCTTCAAAGGAAAAATCTCCTGAACAATTCTTCATGAACACATCTTCATAAAAGAAAAAATCTCCTGCACAAATTTTCAAAAGGAAAAATCTCTTGAACAAATCTTCATAAACACATCTTCATAAAAGGAAAAATCTCCTGAACACATCTTCAAAAAGGAAAAATCTCCTGAACCAATTTTAAAGGGAAAAATCTCTTGGATAAATCTTCAAAGGAAAAATTTCCTAAACAAATCTTCAAAGGACAAATCTCCTAAAAAAATCTTCATAAGATAAATCTCCCAAACAAATCCTTCAGAACAACTCCAAATCCCAAATTGTCAATTCAAAATTTTCATTCCCAAGATTAAAAAATTCCATATTCTCAATGCCCAATTTTTAAATCCAAACCTTCAGTTCTCAAAATTTCAAGTAAAAAAAATAAATAAATTTAAACCTCAGATTTCATGATCAAAATCCCAAGCCTTAATTTTCAAAAATTCTGAGGCTCAAAATTTCAGATTTTAAGTTCCAGATTTCAAGTAAAAATCTCAAATTTCCAAAGTCTTAGAATTTGAAATAAGAATATCAAAACTTCCAAGTTTCAAAAATCTGTTTCTCAAAAGAAAAATCTTTTGTTAATTAAAATTTTCTTGACAAAGTCCAAATCAAGAATAAGCAAATGAAAATCATATATCTCAAAAACAGTGGGACCACGAAGCAACCATTACTTAAAGTCTAACTTTAAATTTTGATTTTTTTTTGCAGAAAGCAAATCCAGATCGAAGTAGAAGAGGACCTTCGATCATCATTCCCATTCTAAAAGATCAAAGTAGAGGAGGACCTTTGATCGCCATTCCCATTCCAGATTATCAAAGTAGAAGAGGACCTTTGATCATCATTCCATTCCCGATCGAAGTAGAAGAGGACCTTTGATCGTCATTCCCATTCCAAAAGATCGAAGTAGGAGAGGACCTTTGATCGCCATTCCCATTCCAGATTATCAAAGTAGAGTAGATCCCTTTAATCATCATTGTAGAAAGCAAATCCAGATCGAGGTAGAGGAGATCCCCTTGATCATTATTTCAATTCCAAATTATCAAAGTAGAGTAGATCCCTCTGATCATCATTGTAGAAAGCAAATCCAGATCGAGGTAGAGAAGATCCCCTTGATCATCATTTCAGTTTCAGATTATCAAAGTAGAGTAGATCCTTTTGATCATCATTGCAGAAAGCAAATCTAGATTAAGGTAGAGGAGATCCCTTTAATCATCATTTCAATTCCAGATTATCAAAGTAGAGTAAATCCCTTTGATCACCATTGCAAAAAGCAAATCCAGATCGAGGTAAAGGAGATCCCCTTGATCATCATTTCAGTTCCAGATTATCAAAGTAGAGTAGATCCATAGATCCCTTTGATCATCATTGCAGAAAGCAAATCCAGATCGAAGTAGAGGAGACCCCTTTTGATCATCATTTCAGTTCTAGATCGAAGTAGAGGAGATCCCTTTGATCACCAATGCATAAAGCAAATCTAGATTGAGGTAGAGGAGATCCCCTTGATCATCATTTCAGTTCTATATTATCAAAGTGTAGTAGATCCCTTTGATGATCATTGCAGAAAGCAAATCCAAATTGAAGTAAAGGAAACCCCTTTGATCATCATTTCAGTTCCAGATCGAAGTAGAGGAGATCCTTTTGATCATCATTGCAAAAGACAAATCCAAATCGAGGTAGAGGAGATGCCCTTGATCATCATTTCAAGTTCCAGATTATCGAGGTAGAGGAGATCCCCTTTATCATCATTTCAGTTCCAGATTATCAAAGTAGAGTAGATCCTTTTGATCATCATTCCAAAGCCAAATCGAGGTAGAGGAGATCCCCTTGATCATCATTTCAGTTCTAGATTATCAAAGTAGAAGAGATCCCTTTGATTGTCATCCCAGACAACTCCATTTTCAAAATCAGGATAGGAAAGTTTCCTAGTCACCCCAATTGCTAAGAATCATTTCTAGAGTCATCAACTACTAGCTAAGTCTGGTATTTTCAATTTTTTTTTAGGCAAAAGATAAGGTTAGCTCTTTGTTCCAAGATTTTAGGTTCGAGGGCTAGGTAATCTTTGAAAATTCAACTTCAATTAAATCATGGTCACTAAAATTAGTGTCTTTGTTTTACATTGACATTCACTTTTCAATCTCTATCAATGAAGGGCATTTTGTAGACACTCAATTTTGCACCTATGAATTAATCAAGGAGAATGACTTGAATGACCAACCCATGTACCCCAAAAAATCATAATTGCAGTACATGCATCAATTTGTTCTTGCATTACATGTATCATTTTGTCTTTGCATTACATGCATTAATTCATTCATTGCATATCATAAAAATGATCTTGAGATTCTAACGGTCGCAGCGGTGTTTCCGGTTATCAATTTTGAAAAAAAAAAAAAAAAAATCATATATTCCTCAAAAGTCAAGGTTTTCAAAATCATGCTTCAATTTGGAGACTAGGGGCATTCAGCTATGCCTCATTCAGGTAAGATCACCCATTTCAAAACCTGTTAGGTAAATTCAAACCTTTGCACCACAAAACTTCATCAGGTAAACTCTAAGGTTATGTTTGGTAACAGTTTTTGTTTTCTATTTTCAAAAATTTGTTTTTGAGAATATGTTGTTACTAGGATTTGAAATTTAATGCTAACTCATTGAATGAGACAAACTCATTAAATTAAATGCGTATTTTCATTGACTTTTGAAAATTAGAAACTAAAAACAGCCTTTTGGATGTTTTCAGTTTCCTTCACAAATTAAGTTTTGAGAACAGTTTTTGTTTTCTGTCTATTTTGAGTTGCCAAACAAGTTCTTTAGTTTCAAAAATAGAAAATTATTTTTGAAAACAAAAAGAAAGGGAAAAAAAAGTTACCAAACATACCCTAAACTTTTCTGAATCAAGCTCTTACAAGAATAAGTCCATACATATCAAAGTCATCAAACACAAAGATCAAAGAGTGGTAGTTCATGAGTTATACAAATTAACTGACTAAAAATCAACTCTTGTTTTTCTTGCAGGAAATTAAAAGAGGAAAAATCTCCTAAGCTTCAATTTTCAAATGAAAAATCTCCTAACAAAATTTCAAAAGGATAAATCTCCTAAAACATTTTTCAAAAAGGAAAAATCTCCAAAAATAAAATTTACAAAAGGACAAATCTCCTAACAAAATTTTCAAAGGAATAAATCTTCAAAGGAAAAATCTCCTGAAAAAATCCTCATGAACACATCTTCATAAAAGGAAAAATCTCCTGAACAAATTTCAAAAGGAAAAATCTCCTAAACAAATTTTCAAAAGGAAAAATCTCCTAAACAAATCTTCAAAAGGACAAATCTCCATGAACAAATTTTCAAAGGATAAATATGCATGAACAAATCTTAAATGGACAAATCTCCATGAACACATCTTCAAAAGGAAAAATCTCCTGAACAAATCTTCAAAGGAAAAATCTCATGAACACATCTTCATAAAAGGAAAAATCTCCTAAACACATCTTCAAAGGAAAAATCTCCTGAATAAATCTTCAAAGGAAAAATCTCCTGAACAATTCTTCATGAACACATCTTCATAAAAGAAAAAATCTCCTGCACAAATTTTCAAAAGGAAAAATCTCTTGAACAAATCTTCATAAACACATCTTCATAAAAGGAAAAATCTCCTGAACACATCTTCAAAAAGGAAAAATCTCCTGAACCAATTTTAAAGGGAAAAATCTCTTGGATAAATCTTCAAAGGAAAAATTTCCTAAACAAATCTTCAAAGGACAAATCTCCTAAAAAAATCTTCATAAGATAAATCTCCCAAACAAATCCTTCAGAACAACTCCAAATCCCAAATTGTCAATTCAAAATTTTCATTCCCAAGATTAAAAAATTCCATATTCTCAATGCCCAATTTTTAAATCCAAACCTTCAGTTCTCAAAATTTCAAGTAAAAAAAATAAATAAATTTAAACCTCAGATTTCATGATCAAAATCCCAAGCCTTAATTTTCAAAAATTCTGAGGCTCAAAATTTCAGATTTTAAGTTCCAGATTTCAAGTAAAAATCTCAAATTTCCAAAGTCTTAGAATTTGAAATAAGAATATCAAAACTTCCAAGTTTCAAAAATCTGTTTCTCAAAAGAAAAATCTTTTGTTAATTAAAATTTTCTTGACAAAGTCCAAATCAAGAATAAGCAAATGAAAATCATATATCTCAAAAACAGTGGGACCACGAAGCAACCATTACTTAAAGTCTAACTTTAAATTTTGATTTTTTTTTGCAGAAAGCAAATCCAGATCGAAGTAGAAGAGGACCTTCGATCATCATTCCCATTCTAAAAGATCAAAGTAGAGGAGGACCTTTGATCGCCATTCCCATTCCAGATTATCAAAGTAGAAGAGGACCTTTGATCATCACTCCATTCCCGATCGAAGTAGAAGAGGACCTTTGATCGTCATTCCCATTCCAAAAGATCGAAGTAGGAGAGGACCTTTGATCGCCATTCCCATTCCAGATTATCAAAGTAGAGTAGATCCCTTTAATCATCATTGTAGAAAGCAAATCCAGATCGAGGTAGAGGAGATCCCCTTGATCATTATTTCAATTCCAAATTATCAAAGTAGAGTAGATCCCTCTGATCATCATTGTAGAAAGCAAATCCAGATCGAGGTAGAGAAGATCCCCTTGATCATCATTTCAGTTTCAGATTATCAAAGTAGAGTAGATCCTTTTGATCATCATTGCAGAAAGCAAATCTAGATTAAGGTAGAGGAGATCCCTTTAATCATCATTTCAATTCCAGATTATCAAAGTAGAGTAAATCCCTTTGATCACCATTGCAAAAAGCAAATCCAGATCGAGGTAAAGGAGATCCCCTTGATCATCATTTCAGTTCCAGATTATCAAAGTAGAGTAGATCCATAGATCCCTTTGATCATCATTGCAGAAAGCAAATCCAGATCGAAGTAGAGGAGACCCCTTTTGATCATCATTTCAGTTCTAGACCGAAGTAGAGGAGATCCCTTTGATCACCAATGCATAAAGCAAATCTAGATTGAGGTAGAGGAGATCCCCTTGATCATCATTTCAGTTCTATATTATCAAAGTGTAGTAGATCCCTTTGATGATCATTGCAGAAAGCAAATCCAAATTGAAGTAAAGGAAACCCCTTTGATCATCATTTCAGTTCCAGATCGAAGTAGAGGAGATCCTTTTGATCATCATTGCAAAAGACAAATCCAAATCGAGGTAGAGGAGATGCCCTTGATCATCATTTCAAGTTCCAGATTATCGAGGTAGAGGAGATCCCCTTTATCATCATTTCAGTTCCAGATTATCAAAGTAGAGTAGATCCTTTTGATCATCATTCCAAAGCCAAATCGAGGTAGAGGAGATCCCCTTGATCATCATTTCAGTTCTAGATTATCAAAGTAGAAGAGATCCCTTTGATTGTCATCCCAGACAACTCCATTTTCAAAATCAGGATAGGAAAGTTTCCTAGTCACCCCAATTGCTAAGAATCATTTCTAGAGTCATCAACTACTAGCTAAGTCTGGTATTTTCAATTTTTTTTTAGGCAAAAGATAAGGTTAGCTCTTTGTTCCAAGATTTTAGGTTCGAGGGCTAGGTAATCTTTGAAAATTCAACTTCAATTAAATCATGGTCACTAAAATTAGTGTCTTTGTTTTACATTGACATTCACTTTTCAATCTCTATCAATGAAGGGCATTTTGTAGACACTCAATTTTGCACCTATGAATTAATCAAGGAGAATGACTTGAATGACCAACCCATGTACCCCAAAAAATCATAATTGCAGTACATGCATCAATTTGTTCTTGCATTACATGTATCATTTTGTCTTTGCATTACATGCATTAATTCATTCATTGCATATCATAAAAATGATCTTGAGATTCTAACGGTCGCAGCGGTGTTTCCGGTTATCAAATCGAAATATCGGATCGAAAGATATCGCATGATCAAGTTTGCACGGTCATGATGCATTGTGTCTAGGTAGAATCAACCACACATGATCAATTTAGATTAATTTTGATTGGTTAGACAATTAAAATTAATTAAATATTATGATTGGTTGATAATTAGTGTTTAAAATAGGGGTGCATGCATGGGAATAAAAGGGATGATTGGATAATAATAAAATTATGGATAATCTGAATTTTATCAAGATTTATTTTAGAGTATTTATCTACATGATAATTATTCTTAAATATCCTGAATTATCCAAAAAAGAGATGAAAAATCATAGCGTTTGTTTTAAGCCAAGATTGGAGTGGTAGGTGGAAAAACGATAAAAGCAAGATACCTGGAGATAGAAGCTAAGAGGCTGTTTGGATGTCCAATTTTCATAAGTCATAACTTAAAAATGGTGGGACCCATTGAAGAGAAGTCCATTTGGCACCCGTAACTCTGTTTTCAATTTTTTATTTCCATCACTAAATTCTCTGATTTTTAAGTTATGAGTTATGGAAACTGAAAACACGTTTTTAGGTGTTTTCAGTTTCCATAACTCATAATTCAATGTATTTTTATAATTAAACACACATGGGGGACCCACTAGTCAGGTCAGTCACACCTTTTGACCTTTTTTTTTTCCTTTCTTCTCCACTTTTCTTTCTTCTCCTCAGTTCGGCCTTCAGTTCTTTCTTTCTTTTTCTTTTTTTTTTTTCCTTCTTCTTTCACTGGGTTTAGGTTTTTGGGTTTCTTTTTTTCTTTTTCTTTTTCTTCTTCTTCTTTCACTAGGTTCGGTGAGTTTGGGTTTCTTTTTTCTTTTCTTTTCTTTTTCATTGGGTTCGGTGAGTTTGGGTACTGGGGGAAAAAAAGCTGCACTGAGTGATAGGTATGAGCCCCACAAACAGTGTGAAAAATATTGAGTGATGACAAGTGAGTGATGGTGCCAAACGGGTAGGGTATTTTAAGTAATGAGTGATGAGTGATGGAAATTGAGTGACGAAAATTAGGTGCTGAAAAGAAAAAAAAAAAAACATCCAAACAAGTCCTAAATCATCTTAGCCTAAGGGCAATCTCATAAGATATGAATAGTGGTTTCAAGAGTATTACACCTTGGACAATGATCATAAACATCCAAGCGAGAGAAAGCTAGATATTGATGTGTAGGTAGCCAATTACACATAGACTTCCAAATGAAAAATTGGACTTTCTTGGGGCAATGAAGTTTCCCGATCCAATTCCACATAGAATTATTAAAAGGGACATTAGCTTGTTGGTATAAAAACTTTACCGAAAAAACACCGTTATTTTGAGCCCAAATAAAGGAATCAGATAACTTAGTCAGCTGGGCCACAGGAATACCTTTAATAAGTTGTTTAAATTGCATCGGTTGGGGAATTTGAAGACCCTCTAACCTTTATATATGATTGTCCTGTAAGGAACTCACCAATCTCTGCTCCTCATGTGGCATAAGTAGATCTAAAATACGACTTCTTAGAGAATCACCAGGGATCCAATGATCCTCCCAAACCCGAATGGTTTGACCATCCCCTATTATCCATCTCATTCCTTTCTTAAGCCATTGCATACCTAAATGTATAGCTTTCTAGATATGAGATGCTCTGGGACTAACGCCCCTCTCAAAAAGGTTCGTGTGGGGAAAGTATTTGGTTTTTCAAAACTTGAGCCCATAGTGTGGTTGGCTGTTGCTGAAGCCTTTAGGCTTGATTCATGAGCAAAGCCATATTCATATGAAGAGAAGATTTGATGCCCATACCACCAGCATCTTTTGGAGTAGTTATGACTTCCTAACTAATCATGTGACAATGATTGTGATGGGTGGTGTCTCCCCGTAAAAACCGACAATTTATTGTATCCAGGTGCCGACTAATGTTTTGCGGGAGAAGGGTCGTTTGCATGGCATGGATAAGGATGGTGGCTGAGGTGGATTTGATTAATATAACGCGACCCGAACAGAAAGGTATTTGACAAATTTTTGTTGTTTTATTTTTATTTTTAATTTTTTGTTAAGGAAAGGGTCCAGATATGCATCCACATTTTTTTCTTTTTGGTGGTGTTGTTGTTGTTCTTTTATTTATGACAGCTATCAAGTTGCATTTAATCCTAAAATGTAGTGTTTTAATCCTAAAATTTAGCCATGTACTACATATGCATAACAAAAAGTTAAAAAGAGCTTATATTTAAAATTTAGCACCTACCATTTTTTTTTTCTTTTACACAAAAAGGCTCATAATTTTTTTTTTTTTTTTTGGTGTTAAAGGAAAGGCTCCAAATGCTGCTGCGCACATCCACGTTTTTTTTCTTTTTGGTGGTGTTGTTGTTCTTTTTCACAAATTTTATTTATGACAGTTATCCTTTTTTGTTCAATCCTAATTTAAAATTTATTAGCTACCTTTAAAACCAAGAAAAGGTACATAACATTTTTTATGGAGCATTAAATTAATAATTATAAAAATATATATATAAATTGAAAATCACATGGAATTATACAAATGATAAATATAGTTTCTGTTACCCAAAAAAAAAAAAAAAAAAAAAATTAAAATATATATATAAATTGAAAATCACATGGAATTATACAAATGATAAATATAGTTTCTGTTACCCAAAAAAAAAAAAAAAAAAAAAATTACAACAATTTCTTAGATAATAACCATTTCATGTGAGGTTTGAATCATACAATAATTCTTGTGAAATCTCTTACCTAAACTTATCTAATATTTCATTCCAATGCCTCCTCAATGCAATCCAATAAATTTGTGCATACATCAACCTAAGAGACATAAAATAGTTAAGGCTAAATATAAGATTATCATTATTTTGAATAAACCAAGTATTTTTAATTTGTATAAAAAATTATTTTAAATTAAATTTCAATTAATCAAAAATGATGGGAAAGTAGATGAGAGATGTGGTTATTGGATTAAATAGGGAAACCAATTACCGATACATTTTGAATGAGAAATTAATTTTTTTAGTATATTGGGAAACAATGTAGCGTGTAATACCCTCCAAAAAAAGTAGTATAAATTACTATTAAAAAAAAAAAAAAACCAAAAAAAGAGTTTGTGATAATAATAACAATTACTATATAATAGTAGCGTAAATTAGAGTTTGTGATAATAGTAGCGTAAATTACTATATAATAATTTTTTTTTTAATAATAATAGTAACAAAGAGAAGTCCAAAAGCGGTCTTCCTTGGATAGAGGATATCCAAAAGAATACTATTTAATGTCCATATTCACGTGGAATCAGAAAAGTTTGATGGTAATTGGAAGGGAGAAAATGGGCAAATGCCCCTTTCAAGAAAAAAAATTCAGCATTTTGCCCCATTTTCCAAACTAATTAGGGAAATGCCCCTCTTTCGAAACTCGATTTTCTCAAAATTGAGTTATAAAAAAATATATATATTTATGGAGCCCTATAGTGGTGTTTTAAGGAGCCTATAGTAACGTTTTAAGAACCTATAGTGGCGTTTTGTAACTCGATCTCCATGAAGTCGAGTTACATGCAATTTTTTTTCTAACTTGATCTCCATGAAGTCAAGTTACATGCAATTTTTTTTTCTTTTTTTTTTTTTACCTATAACTCGACTTCATGGAGATCGAGTTACAAAATGCTACTATAGGTCCTTAAAACATCACTATAGGCTCCTTAAAAACGCCACTATATGACTTAACTCCATTTTGAGAAAATCGAGTTTCAAAAGAGGAGTATTTCCCTAATTAGTTTGGGAAAGAGGGAAAAATGCTAGATTATTTTTTTTAAAAGGGAAAAAGCCCATTTTCTCCTAATTGGAAGTATTTATCTAGTCAAAGACCAATTTGGCTAGAAAAAGAAGTCAAAATAAAAGAGAGTTCTTATGCTCTAACGAACTTGTTTTCACCGGCAAACAAATTGCTTCCGGCAGTGGCCACTGATCAAAGTATTTGATTCAAAAGTCATCCAGCCAAGATCAAGAAGGTATTTCTGCTAAAAACAATGGCCAAGATCAAGAAGGTATCACTACATGAAACTTCATGGGCTAAAACAAAAGAAGTCCTTTTTCATTGAATTTGGTGTTAAAGAAAATCTGATCCAATAACAACTATCTTGTTTGCGTGGAGTTGTATAAGAATTCTTTAATGTCTTGGTAGAAAGAAAAAAAAAAAAAAAAAAAATCCTGGCATACGTGAGGGCCTTAAAAAAAATAAAAAGTTCCCTAAGTTATAGTTGGATATCTTGAAAAAACAATTTTTGTTCTGTCTCGACCTAATATTAAATTTTGGGTCCCAAGACTAAAAACAAAAACCGTAAATTCCAAAAATAAAAATACCCAAAAAAGAGTTTGTGTTTAATTCTAGGCCAAAATAAAAAGAAAAAGCCCTTACCAATATTCTTTTCCAAGCAGCCAATTTAGGCACAAACCCTCCTGTTTGAAACTTCAAAGTCAACCACGGGTAATAAGACACCGTCAAACACCCTTGAATGCCTAATCACATTCACCCACGGGTAAGTACTTCTCAAACTATGAATACTTGGCAGCCATGGCAAGTAAGAATCAAAGAAAGTCAATGATAAAGAAAATAAAAGAAAAGAAAACAAAGAGGAACTTGCAAAAGATAGAATCTGAAAAGGCGTGAGCCTTTGACTCTGTTTAAATTGTTTAGAAACTAAATCTGAAAGTAGAAGACAAAGACAAAAAAATAGGATGTAGAGCTAAACTAAATGTCTTCAATCTGAAGAAAAATGAAAGAAACTGGCAAAGTTTACGTGAGTTTGTGGGTCTTAAAATATAGGAGTTTTAATTTACATATTTATCTCCATTAGTTGAAAACTTGTATGTGGGTATGATGAGGGTATTTTAGGCATAAAAATTGAGAAATCCAAACAGGAGAAGCCCCTTAAATAGTAGTATAGATAATTTAAAAAAATGTAAATTGAATTTTCACATAGAATTATACAGATGATAAATATAGTTTTTGTTACAAAAGAAATTTTTTTAAAATAATTATTGTAAAATCTTTCACACGAACTTATCTAATATTCCATTCCAATGCCTCCTCGATGCAATCCAATAAACTTGTGCGTATGTCAACCTGAGAAAGATAAAAGAATTAGGGTTAACCAAGTATTTTTTTTAAAAAAAAAAAAAACCTTAATCAACAAACCAAGTAGCTAGCATGCGTGTTATTAATAAAAGAGTTTACTATAAACCCACCATCAATGATTCTGAGATACTTTATTAGAGTTGTGTTTGATTGGGAAACCAAGTACCATTGAAACAAATGGCTCCGTTAAAAGTTCCTGGCCCCAATGGTATGCAAATTATTGGGGTCTTGTAGGTGATGATGTCACAATAACTATCTTGTCATATTTAAATTTTGCCTCCTTATCCCATCCCTTAAACCATATGTTCATAACTTTAATCCCAAAAATTAAAAATCTCGTTGCTATCTCTAATTACCATCCTATTAGCCTTTATAATGTCCTTTATAAATTTTTTTCAAAGGTCCTTGCAAATAAGTTAAAAAAAATCCTAACCTTAATCATAACTGAACACCAAAGTGCCTTCACAAAAAACTGCTTGATTTCAGATAATATTATTGCTGCTTTTGAAACATTGAGTAGTATGAATATTCACAAATCTAAGAAATTAGGTTATATGGCGATAAAATTAGACATGAGTCAGGCATATGATAGAGTGGAGTGGTGTTTTTTTGGAGGAAGTAATGAGAAAATTAGGGTTTAATGAAAGATGGATTGCCCTTATGATGGTTTGTATCAAAATAGTTTCATACTCGGTGTTAGTGAATGGTGAACCAAAGGGTTTGATTAATCCTACAAGGGGAATTCACCAAGGCGATCCCCTATCTCCCTTTCTATTTCTGTTATGCATAGAAGGCCTCAACAATCTTATTTTGAAGGCAGCAAGTAAGGGCTTTATACACGACTTTGCTTTGAGTAGAAGAAGCCCAAAACTAACCCGTCTGCTCTTTGTAGATGATAGCTTATTATTTTGCAGGTCCAACAGAAATGAATGCCAAAAGGTGCTAGATATCCTAGCCTCCTATGAAAGTATGTCGGGGCAGCAAATAAACCAAGGCAAAACATCCATCTTTTTTAGTAAATCCACCACTACTGCCATGAGGAGAGAAATCAAGGAAGCTTTAGGGGTTCCTAAAATTTTGCACTACGATAAATATTTGGGTTTGCCATCACTTGTAGGAAAACACAAAAAGGCAAGTTTTGATTACATCAAATAAAGCATTTGGAGAAAGCTTCAGGGTTGGGGAGAAACCCTACTATCACAAGCAGGGAGAGAAGTGTTGATTAAGGCAGTGGTCCAAACTATTCCAACATATACAATGTGTTGCTTCAAGCTCCCACTTGGCCTTTGTCATGAAATTGAAAAGCTTATTCATAGTTTTTGGTGGGGACAAAGAGGAGATCATAGAAAAATTCATTGGATCAAGTGGGAGGATATGTGTGAACCAAAATCCGAAGGTGGCATGGGTTTCAAGGAGTTACCATTGTTCAATGACGCTCTTTTAGCCCAAGCAAATGTGGAGGTTGCTCTACAATAAAAACTCTTTGTTTTACAAAGTGTTTAAACCAAAATTCTTTCCCAATTGTTCTATTATGGAAGCCAAGGAAGGACATGGAGGTTCATATGCTTGGAAGAGTATTTTGAAGGGTAGGGAGGTCATATGGCAAGGAGCAATATGGAGGGTGGGAAATGGAGAATCGATTAAGCTTTGGGGCGATAATTGGTTGCCTTCGTTACAGAATCTAAGACTCCAAAGCCCCCTCACGGCTGAGCTTCAAAATGCCACTGTAAGTTCTCTCATTAATCCTATAACTTGACAATGGGATCTAACCTTGCTGCCTAATGTGGTTAGTCATGCAGAAGCTAAATTGATTAAACAAATCCCACTACGCCAAACCAATACAAAGGATGCTCTTTTCTAGCCATATGTCCAATCCAGTCAGCACACCACAAAGTCAGGGTATTTCTTCCTCAAAACTGAAGCTAGAATGACAATTCCACTAAACCATACCCAAGCCGAGATGCTAAAACCACTACGGAAGAAAATTTGGAAGCTTTTATTGCCATGCAAAATTAGCAATTTCCTGTGGAAAGCTTGCAAAAATGCCATTCCAACAATGACTGACCTGCTGCGCCGCTATGTGGCGGATGACCCTAGCTGCTCTCTTTGTGCACAGCATAATGAAGATGTACTTCATTCCCTATGGTCATGTCCGAACCTTGCACAGGTATGGAATGAAGACGCTCAATGGAGTTTCAGAGGACAAACGACCTTCCAAGACTTCCCTCAACTGCTCCTCCATGTCTTTGAGTCGGGTTGTAGTGTTGAGCTATTTGCTATGCAAATTTGGACGATCTGGTACAGAAGAAAGAAAGCTCGAACAGCCCCACCTGGATTTCCCTTAAACCTTATATCATAGCGAGCTTTTGAAGCTCTGATGGAGTACCGATCTGTATAGCCAAAGAAAACCACAGCAGCCCTTTCGGTCAAACCACATGTAAGGTGGTTTCCACCACAGGTGGACTAGTACAAAGCTAATTTCGACGTGGTAGTTTTTTAGGATGATGGAAAAGCAGGTATAGGTGTGATAATCTGTGACAGCCGAGGCTTGGTTATGGTCTCTTTAACACATAAGCTCCATTTGGTTTACGTTTTAGAGACCAATGTTTGCGTCTGGCTTTATTTTTTTTTACTAGTGACTGGTGCACCGTTCATGGGACATGAACAGTGCATCAAGGCAAATGAACAATGCACAGTTCATGTGAACAGTAGCAGGAATATTTTTTTTTTTTTTTTGTTTTCATTTTTCAGCATAATAAGCAGTATCCAAACGCACACATAATGTTCAGCTCTCTAGTTCAGTTGTGGAGATGGAAGCTTTGGCAGCCACTCAGGCCATTGAACTTGCTCTAGAACTGGGTTTTGACAAGATTATTTTCGAAGGCGATTCCAACATTGTTATGAGAGCTCTAACTGATCAATCACCTCCCTTTGCTCCTTTTGGCTTGCTGATTAGGGATGCCTAAGTTTTTGCAGATCGGTTAGTTGGGCTAAGTTTCAACATGTTGGTAGAGATGGTAATAATGTAGCTTATAACCTTGCTAGACATGCACGTCATGTCATTGGTTTTTTTGTTTGGATGGAGGATGTTCCATTCCATTGTTTTGATGTTTATCAAGCAGACTTTCCTGTTTCTTAATAATAATCAAAGTCTTGTTTCTCAAGAAAAAGTAGCAACGTAATTCCCTAAAAAAAAGTAACATAAATTCCTATAAAAAAAAATAAAAAAACCAAAGTAATCTCCTCAGGGAAAAAAAGAAAAAGAAAAAGAAAAATAAGTAGCATATATTCCCAAAACAAAAAAACCAAAAAACCAAAAATAGAGTTTGTGTTTGATTGCAGGCCAAAACAAAAAGAAAGAACCTTTACCAATATCCTTTCTAAAGTAGCCTATTCAAGAACAAATCCTCCATTTTGAAATTTCTAAGTCAGCCATGGGTAATAAGCAACCATCAAACATTATTGAATCCCTTATCACATTCACCCAAAAGAAAGTACTCCTCAAATTTGAAAGAAAAAGAAGAAGAAATGAGATGATGTAGAGTTAAACTAAATGTTTTCAATTTGAAGAAGAATAAGAGAAACTGGCAAAGTGTACGTGAGTTTGTGGGTCTTAAAGTATAAGAGTTTTAATTTACATTTACATCCCCATTAGTTGAAAACTTATGAGTATGATGAGGGTATTTTAAGTATCAAAATTGAGGAATCCAAATAGGGGAAGCCCCTATATATATACTAGTCTATACTATTTGATGGTGTCAAAAAATAAACTCCATACTCGTCCATTAGGGTTGTCCAAGGAAAGACCAATAAGGGTGAACCAAGGGCATGTAGCGCTCATCCAAGGCTTCCTTGAAAAGCTTGTCCATCCATAAAAGCATTTGGACAGACGAGCTCTACACTTTAAGCCTGTGACAAAGGAAATTAAGCCTCTTTGTCATGAATCGTTTCCAATGACAATTATGGAAAATGAAGTCAAGAAATATAACTCCCATGGCAGTTACAGGATTTAACTCCAAATCCTATGGATTCCTCAATAATAGGGGAAGTTATGAGATGAATAATCGCTTACATCGACCTATATAAACACTTTTACTCCCATGAAGAAAGGTAAGTTCATTCTAGACAATATTCCTAGAATCTTGGAATTTTAGATTTCCTGAAGAAAGAAACTAACTTCGTCATCGGAGGATTTGTGGCCGGTCACCCCGGTCTCCTCTGACTTTTGTCAATTCTTTTCAGGCCTAACACATCATTGGAGCCCGTATCATCCAACCTACTGATTTTCCAAGAAACATCAGTTGGCGCCGTCTATGGGAAGAGAAATTGTTTTACGATTTGTCTTCCCATAACAAAAGGTTGAATGGTTCGGACCAGATCGAGGGCTACTAGCCCAGGCCATCAGGGAAGTAGAGATACTTTAAGCAACCCCCATCGCAATCGCCAATCTGCACTGGTCATGCAGACATCCTGTCCAACATGTGCAATCTATGGCGGCTGCAATGGCGGAGTTAACTCACCAAAACCAAGAACTAAGAAGGGAGATTAATCTAAGAAGGCAGACGCATGAAGAGCACGAAGAAGGAGGACAAATGCAAAGTCAAGAAGATAGAGAGAACGCTAAAACTGGAAGTCAGTTAAGGGGTACCACTTCACAAAAGGTGCCACACTTGGAAAAGGAGATGGACCAGATGAAGAAAGTCATGGAAGAGATGAAAGAGAACATGAGAAGGGCAAATCTTGTAGAAGATTTGGTGCACAGAACTAACTCCCCCTTTACGACTTCCATCAACGGTCACCCTCTACCACCAAAGTTCAAGTTGCCTTCTATGGATTCATATGATGGGACACAAGACCCTTTTGATCACATTGCCACCTTCAAGACCACTATGCATCTTCAAGGGGTTCCCGATGAAATAATGTGTAGAGCCTTCCCTACCACCCTCAAGGGCCCAACACGAGTGTGATTCGGCAAAATACCCCCGAATTCAGTAAGTTCTTTTGAAGAATTAAGCAAGTTGTTTGTCAATAACTTCGTCGAAGGATAGAGACACAAACGTTCTTCGTCCAGCCTGTTAACTATAGAACAGGGGGAAAATAAAAGCTTGCAGTCTTTCATCACCCGCTTTAATAGGGAAGCCTTGATGGTGGACAAGATGGACGATAAGTTGCTATTAGCAGCTTTCCATAACGAAGTTAATTCAGATTTGTTCATCCATAAGCTTTATGAGCAAGAGCCTCAAACTATGGCTACACTCGTCCATTCCGCTCAGAACTTTATGAATGCAAAAAATGCGATCATAGCCAAGAAGAGGAAGAGAACTAAGAAAATGGAAGCGAATTGCCACTCTGAACAAGGCCTTCAATATACTCCGTTAAGCATGCCACTTTAGCAAACAATATGGAACCAAGATAAGAAGGCAAGCTCTTCAACATGGAACCAACAATATACTCCGTTAAGCATGCCACTTGAGCAAGTTCTTATGCAGATCAAAGACGACCCTTCGCTGAAGCAGCCAGAGAAGATGAAGGGGGACCCCAACAAGCGCAATAGGAATAAGTATTGTCACTTCCATAGAGATCATGGACATGATACAAACGAATGTTTTGATTTAAAGCAGCAGATCGAGAACCTTATTAAGCAAGGGAAGTTGAGAAATTTCCTTGGACGAGATCACAAGGACGAGAAACTGAAAGCGAAAATGGAAGAGCCGTCACGACCCCCACTTCGAGAAATAAGAGTTATCATAGGTGGAAATTTAGCAGGTCAGTCGTCCAAGTCAAGGAAGACGTACATGAAGGTAGTGCAAAACGTTCAACTCTCTAGACGATCGCCAAGGACGAGGACCACGGAAGAACAAGCCATCACGTTCATGGACGAGGATGCTGATAGAGTTCATCACCCACGTGATGATGCTATCGTCATCACTTCACTTATTGCGGACTATACAACCAGAAGGGTATTGGTGGACAACGGGAGTTCGGCAGACATTTTGGACGAGATCAACTTTGTCCAGTGAACTCACCTTTAGTAGGATTCAGTGGAATGAAAGTGTAGCCTGTGGGTACCATCACGTTGCCTATAATGGTAGGGGCATATCTGCAGCAAGTAAGTAAGGACGTGAATTTCCTAGTGGTTGACTGTTCGTCGTCCTACAATGCCATAATTGCAAGACCAACTCTAAATAGTTGGAAGGCAGTCACGTCCACTTACCACCTGTCGGTTAAGTTCCTAATAGAATATGGAGTAGGTCAAGTGTAAGGAGACCAACTAGCAGCTAGAAAGTGCTACCTGGCCATGTTGGCCATGGATGAACAAGTTCAGACAATGAACATTGAAGAAAGAAAACTTATGGCGGAGCCCACTGAAGCATTGGAAGACATTTCATTGGACAAGGATAGACCCGAGAGATGCACAAGAGTAGGGGCAGATTTAGAAGAAAAGACTAAGAAAGACCTCATCCGCTTTCTGAAGAAAAGTATTGATGTATTTGCTTGAAGTCATGAGGACATGCCGGGTATAGACCCTAGGGTCATCACCTATTGTCTGAATGTATATCCTTCTTCTAAGCCTGTACGACAGAAGAAGAGAGTGTTTACCTCTGAGAGAGACAATGCCATTAAAGAAGAGGTGCAGAAGTTGATTGTAGCAAAGTTCATCTGAGAAGTGTATTACCTAGACTGGTTAGCCAATGTAGTAATGGTCAAGAAGGCAAATGGCAAGTGGAGAATGTGTGTAGATTTCACCGATCTAAACAAGGCTTGCCCCAAGGATAGCTACCCATTACCATGCATTGACCAGTTAGTGGATTCTACTACGGGTCAAAAGTTGCTTAGTTTCATGGATGCTTTTCTAGGCTACAATCAGATAAGGATGGGCGAAGCAGACCAAGAGAAGACATCCTTTGTCACTAGCCAAGGATTGTTCTGTTATAAAGTGATGCCCTTCGGTTTGAAGAACGCAAGGGCAACGTACCAACAGTTGGTCAACCACATGTTTCATCCTCAAATTGGACAAAATGTAGAAGTTTATGTAGATGACATGTTAGTGAAAAGTCTGGATGAGGGAAGGCACCTGGACGACCTACAAGAGACTTTTGATACACTTAGGCAATACAACATGAAGTTGAACCCCAGCAAGTGTGCTTTTGGAGTGTCGTCAGGAAAGTTCCTGAGATTCATGGTTTCATATAAGGGAATTGAAGCAAATCTAGACAAGATCCAAGTGATCCTAAACATGGAGCCCACGCGAAATATCAAAGAAGTCCAATCTCTTATCGGACGAGTTACTGCCCTTAACAGGTTTGTCTCTAAAGCCACTGATAAATGTTTGCCATTTTTTAAGGTACTTAAAAAGGCGTTTGAATGGACAGACGACTGTCAAAAAGCCTTCCAAGATCTGAAGACTTACCTCACTACAGCTCTTTTGCTAAGTCTTTTCATGCTAGGAAAGGAGTTATACTTGTGCTTAGCGGTGACTCTACACGCCATCAGTTCAGCATTGGTGAGGGAAGAAGGAAAGGTACAAAAACCTGTATACTACACAAGCAGAGTGCTAAGGGGAGCGGAAGGATGATATCCACAAATGGAGAAGCTGGCTTTTGCATTAATAACAACTTTTAGGAAGCTGAGGTACTACTTCCAAGCTCATGTTATCAATGTCATGACGGATCATCCGCTCAAGAAGGTAATAAGCAAGTTGGAAGCCGCAGGACGACTAATCCAATGGGCTGTCGAGCTAAGTGAGTTTGACATCAAGTTTCAGCCAAGGCATGCAATAAAAGCTCAAGCCCTAGCAGATTTCATTGCGAAGTTTACACCAAGCTACAATGACTTAGATAGGATGGAAGATAGTAAAAAGTGGGTTGTCCATCTAGACAGCTCGTCCACATAACATGTAGGAGGAATAGGAATCGTCTTACAATCCCCAGAAGGAGACAAGTTAAAGCACAAGGTTCGTTTGCAATACTAAACAACTAATAATGAAGTGGAATATGAAGCCCTACTTAAAGGGCTGGAGTTGGCTAAATATGTGGAAATGAAGTCAATACTCATCTTGGGAGATTCTCAACTGATCATGGGTCAAGTAAATGGAATGTACGAAGCTAAGGAAGGACGAATGAGGAAGTATCTAAATAAGGTGATGCACCTCATGAAAAGATTTGAGAAAGCTAATTTTGTTCAAATTCCAAGGGAAGAAAATGTGGAAGCAGACACCTTGGCAAAGGAGGCCTCAGCAGACAATGCCATGGACGAGTATGACGAAATCTAGTACATACCGAGCATTGATATCTCAGAAGTGCAACAGGTAGAAAGCAGAAGAAATTGGATGACTCCAATAATAGCATACCTGATGGACAGATGGCTCCCAGAGGACAAGGACGAGGCTAGAAGACTTAGAACCAAATCCGCCAGGTACATCCTTTTGGACGGAGTATTATATAAAAGAGGCTTTTCTCAACCTTATCTCAAGTGTTTAGCTCCAAACAAGGTGAACTATGTGATAAGGGAGGTCCATGAAGGCGCATGTGGTAATCACTCAAGAGCCAAGTCACTCGTCCACAAGGTCGTCCGAGCAGAATATTACTGGCCAACTATGCTGATGCTAACGCATACGTCAAAGTATGCGATCAATGCCAAAGATTCAGTAACGTCCCTAGACAGCCATCAGAATACCTCACCCTAATGATGGCTCCATAGCCCTTCGCATAATGAAGGTTAGACATCTTGGGCACTTTTTCCACTTGGAACCAGGCAGATGAAATTCTTGGTAGTTGGGATAGACTATTTCACCAAGTGGGTGGAAGGAAAACCCTTAGCAAATATCAGCCAACAAAACGTCAAGAACTTTGTTTGGAAAAACATCTTATGCAGGTTTGGAGTGCCCAGAGTTTTGGTATCTGACAATGGACGGCAGTTTGACAATGCACTTTTCAAAGAAATCTATGAACACTTTTGGATTCAGAATCATTACTCCTCACCCGCCTACCCACAAGCAAATAGTCAGGCCAAAGTCGCAAACTGATCCTTATTGAAAATCATCAAGACTTGGCTTGAAGGGGCAAAGGGAGTATGGCCAGATGAGCTATCGGGTGTTTTGTGGGTATACAGGACGACAATGAGAACCCCTACAGGGTGACGACATACCAAGATAAGGATAATGAGGAGCAACTATGCCTGAACCTTGACTTAATAGACAAGGTAAGAATGGATGCAAAGCAAAGAACAGCAAGGTACAAAAACCTCATGGCCAGACAATATGACGTAGTGGTAAAGCCTAGACGTTTCAACATAGGGGATCTCGTCCTAAAAAAGGTTTCTTTGGCAACCAAGAACCTAGCTCATGGGAAATTGGGGCCTAATTGGAAAGGACCCTATAAAGTTATCAATTGCAAGAGATAAGGATCCTACTACTTGGAAACCCTGGACGGGAGGAAATTGGAACACCCATGGAATGTTGAGCACCTGAGGAGGTATTATCAGTAAAATGTTAACATGAACGAGTACGACCCTAGACGAGCTTGGCAGTCGAAAATTATCCTGGACAAGCTCGGAGTCTATCTACTTGTTGAGTTTGTTTACCTACATGTTTTTAGTATTTTTTTATTATTATATTGTGGTTATGGACGAAGTTATGGAGTTTGTATTTATTAAATTCCCTAAAAGGCATTAGTTTGTAAGCATGTGCCTCATCTGTGAACAATATTTATGCTATGTACAAAATGTTGTGTGAATTCCAAATCTCCATATTGTTTTCGTTCAAGCTAACCCACAAGGGGGCTAAAAGCCCAAGACGAGTAAATTCTCTGGACGCAAAGATGTAACGTCTATAAGTTTTCCTAAGAGTAAAACAAGGAAAAGCTTAGGCATACTTGTCCAAGTCATGGACGAGGGGAAGCCTTATAAAGCATACTCGTCCAAATTAAGGACAAGGTGAAACCTTTAACGCATTTATCCAACCAATAGACGAGAAAATGCAAGCATAAATATCTCATTTCTTGAATAAAAAGCCAATTGAAACAATCCAATCTTGGGACAAGTGAAAAGTTAGGCAAAGGAAACTTTGTGGATAGAATGTAAAACCAGCTCGCAAGTCATAGGACGAATGAAGCTAAGGGAAAAATACTACCATCCACAAAGACGAGTTACATGTAAAAACTCAACAACAAAAATATAATTTTACCATGGACGAGCCAAGGCTGAAATTAATATTAAAAGAAAACAGCATTCGTCCACACAATGATAGAAAATAAATTTTCATTCATTAACTAAAGGGTGGACAGCCTATGTCCAGAAACCCTTGTTAAGTAAAACAAACTGAAATGATTGTTTAAACCTCGTCCTAAAACCATGGACGAGGATAATGTATTTGAGTTGCACAAAAAGGTCCCAAAACTAAGGACCAAATGAAAACCAAAAAGAAAAAGAAAAGTACAAGGATCATTGAAAGATTAAAATCTCGTCCTTAAGCAGAAGGGGCATTAGTGTTGGGATCGTCCTGGGGCAACTGAGTAGTAGCGTCATCCTCAATATTGACGTCCTCGGAGCCAGTTTGAACAAGAAAGCTAGTGGCGGCAGCCAAGTTGAGCTTGATAGAGCTAAAGTCAACCTTAGGGAAGTTGTCTACAATGTCCATTCGAAAATCCTCAAAGCTTGTTGCATAATTACAATCCATCAAATCCGTAAACTCCTTGGACGCCTTGAATTCAGCCACAGCATCTTCTTTGGCCTGGGAGAGAAGAGTAGTCAACTCATCATTCTTCTTTTGTAAATGATCAAGACGAGTATCTTTCTCCACTGCATCAATTTTTAGCTCCTCAATCAAATTTTGATGCTTAGTTGCTTCCACCTTAGCTTTAGCAGCTACCTCAGCCCATTTTTTGCAGTCATCCTTCACCTCTTGAATCCTCATCTCTAACAAGATCCTCGTCTTGTCCAGTCCTGTGGCCTACCTAGATGTCACAATAAATTTTGACATGGCCTATAAAAAGGTAAAAACAAAGGATGGTTAGACGAGGAAAAATTGTTAAAATGCAAAGATGAGGTAAGGATATGAACATACCTTAAAGAGGTCATGAACACCAGAATGTTCAAACTCCTTTAAGGACATGTTATAGCAAGTGTTTATGTCCTCGTCCAAAACAGCCATCTGAAAACACTCCCAAGCTAGATCTTCATTTTCAATGATATTTGTAGGGGTCTTCTCAGAGGGCTAGGATGAGGTAGGCACAGTCGTCTTGGATGGAGGAGTCTTAGACGGAGTGGGCTCAATCAGTGTGGATGAGTCCACATCAAAAATCTTGACAAATGGTTGGGACGAAGGGAGGCTAGACTTAACCACTTGGGATGACCCAAGTTTTGCCTTTTTGCCTCGACGACTGGGAAGGCTTCCCAAATCAAAGTTCTTTGGCAGGGCTTTCCTTTTGTCCCCAATCAACGGACGAGTTTGAGACTGAACCTCAGGACGACTCCCTTCACCCACAACTTCTTTTCCTTTATTTTCCTTCATTGTTGACATTCCTAAAACAAATAGTAGTTATAACAATAAGTAAAATAATAAATAGATCAGAAATGCACAACATAGAATGTTCAAATAGCCAATAAGTAGAAACCTACTTCTGCGTACAGTGACCTTGTGAGCAATAGCCTCGTCTGACGGCTCAGGACCAAGCCCACACTTGGCAGGATGTCGAAGGGTGACTAGAGAATGAAAACTCCTGTCGACGTGTAGACAAGCCTTATGGACGTGGTCATGGTGGAACTTGCTTAAAGACAGACGTTTAACAGCTGTAAAATAATAAGTAAACGAAGGTTAGAAATACAAACAAGAAATAAAATAAAGAGAGAAAGAAGAGTAAAAAGGGGAGGGACATACCTTCAAGACGAAGGTTCCCTAAGTCCCCAGAGTAAGGAGCAAAAGGATCCCTGCCAACGTCCACAGGGTTCCTTGCCCAATTCCTGTCAAACGAGGCTAGGGATTTGATTAACCTACAATCATTAGCCCTAGCTGTGAATTGGTAAAAACCACTGGATTGATTTATTTCAGAGGGTTTATAACAATAAAGGAACTTGTCCATAGTAAGAGGACGATCCCCACCAAACACTTCCCCTCACAAAATTTGCATGGAGATAACTAATCTCCACACATTAGGATTAAATTGACATACACCTAAACCTAATCTAACTAACAACTCTCTAGCGAATGCATTTAATGGCAACCTAAGACCACCTAAGAAATAAGCCTCATAGACGCCTATTCCAAAACGAGGATTGCAACACCATTCTCCACGGATGGGCAACCTACGGTTAAGCTCATCCAGGATTTGGTACCAGATTCTAAGATTGTTAAGCCTATGTTCACTCGTCTTGGAATGAACATCTACTGCATAACTATAGACGATCTCCACCTCGTCTATCGAATTAGACGAAGGGACACTAGATAGGGTACCGGCTTGGGAACCAGAAGCTTTTCTAAGTTGTTCCTGGATAACTTCTACAAGGAACCCAGGCACACTAGAAGTGTACCCCTCGTCCATAGAACTCCCCTCACTACTATGGCTACTATCACTAGAACCACTACAGCTAGTGGTGTCATGATACTCGTCTATAGCTTTCTCTATACTATTACTAGACAAAGAAATAACTGTCTTAGACATTTTTTGGAAACTTAAAACCTAAAGATAGGAAGAAGGAGAATACCTGGCTCTAGACAGAAGAGGACTTTAGACGTAGAGAGGCTTCTAGACGAGGAATGTTAAGAAGGAA
Source organism: Quercus suber (assembly GCF_002906115.3). Classification (NCBI taxonomy): domain Eukaryota; kingdom Viridiplantae; phylum Streptophyta; class Magnoliopsida; order Fagales; family Fagaceae; genus Quercus; species Quercus suber. Next base: position 62,488 of record NW_027070304.1, read on the forward strand.
TTTTCAAAAAATCTAAAGGGTAGATGAGGAATTCCACTATTTATAGGTAGCCCAACAAAGCACTTGAGTGACACAAACCAACCAGAAGATGACACTTGGTGTACTCCTCAAAAGAATAAAACGATACAACCAGTAGCCATCAGGATTACAACACGTGGCACATCCAGTCATTGACATAAATGCATCTGACCAAAAAGTGATCTGAGAACATACATTTCCTTAGACAACCTATGGACTAGGGGGCAACTGATGGTGTCAGAAAACAAACTCCATACTCGTCCATTAGGACCGTCCAAGGAAAGACCAACAAGGGAGAACCAAGGGCATGTAGCACTCGTCCAAGGCTTCCTTGAAAAGCTCATCTGTCCATAAAAGCATTTGGACAGACAAGCTCTACACTTTAAGCCTGTGACAAAGGAAATTAAGCCTCTTTGTCATGAATCGTTTCCAATGACAGTTATGGAAAATGAAGTCAAGAAATATAACTCCCACGGCAGTTATAGGAGTTAACTCCAAATCCTATGGATTCCTCAATAATAGGGGAAGTTATGAGATGAATAGCCGCTTACATCGACCTATATAAACACTTTTACTCCCATGAAGAACGGTAAGTTCATTCTAGACAATATTCCTAGAATCTTGGAATTTTAGATTTCCTAAAGAAAGAAACTAACTTCATCATTGGAGGATTTGTGGCTGGTCACCCCGGTCTCCTCTGACTTTTGTCAATTCTTTTTCAGGCCCAACACATCATTGGAGCCCGTATCATCCAACCTACTGATTTTCCAAGAAACATCACTATTATTTAAGGGGTTTCCCTTGTTTGGATTCCTCATTTTTTTTAGTTCAAAAATACCCCTACACCCCTATGTTTAAGCAGAGACAAAACTAAATGACAATCCGGTAAAAATGCAACTCTACTATATATATATAATTTTTATTTTAAAAGTCAATTTGAAAAATAACAGGATAGTGGTCCTATTTTTTAGGCCATGTTTTAGTAGGAGTTGGAGTTCCATTTTTACCGGATTGTCATTTAGTTTTGTCTCTGCTTAAACATAGGGGTGTAAGGGCATTTTTGAACTTAAAAATGAGGAATCCAAACAGGGGAAGCCCCTTAAATAATAGTATAAATATAGATATACACATATTATAATAACAAACCAATAAAAAAACCACCTTCAATCACCACCAAACCAAACCAAACCAAACCCACAAGCAAGTAAATGTTAGAGATAGTACACAATTAGTGAAGAAAGAGACTATGGAAACTTTGAAATCTGAGAATGAAGAGAATGAAGAAGTCTAACGGCTACTTCACAATGGTAACTTAAATAGAAGCAAAACGGTGTCGTATTGTTAAATGAAAGCAAAACGGTGTCGTGTTGTTAAATGAATAAAATAGAAGGAAACAAGTTTAGTGAAACAGTGCGTTTCCACTAAATACAAACGTCACCGTTTTGAACTCTGTCTTCCTCAATATTCCATCTTCTAACTTCAAGACTCACTCTGTTCTTCCAAGAGTTCACACAGAGTGGGAGTTATAGGGTTTGATCATAATTGCTCATAATTGCCTTCCCTGATTTCCGTTAAATGAAAGTTCAATGAGAAACTTAGACAAAATGATGCCGTTTGATTAAATGAGAAACGCAGTCGTTTTGGGCACTATGTCTTCTTCATCAGCCATCATTCCAGACTGGCTGTGTTTACAACTATCACTCTTGGAATTACGGCGCATAGTGTGGAAGTTGGTAGTTAGTTTGTTATTCCTGTTTACCCTCTAGAGGCTTCTTAGTGTAGATTAATTATGCTATATATATGAGATGTGGGTTAATGTAAAGGCAAGCTTGTCATTTGTAATCACAGAAGTATTTCTACAAAAATCTCTCTCTCTCCCTTTATCCAATTTGTTATTTTTCTGCCATTGTTGTACCTTTTGCAAGCTTCAATTTTTCTTTCATGGTATAAAATCTTTCAATAACCTCCAATCTCAAGCCTACATTTCATGCAAAATTGTTAAGAATGCAACTGAGAAAGATGCAATCAATACAAAACAAAAGAAAGAAGAAGAGCACAGATGCAGTGATGATCAAAACAACAAAGTTTACAAGCAAAAGAAGAAAGTAAAATTAAAGGAAAATGGCAACGTTTTACTTAAGTGATTGGCACGTGAGTAGTTGGCACGTGAGATTGTGTAAGTTCTGTACAGTTGTCATATTAGGACTGGATTAGTTTGTTAAAAGTTAGTTAGATTAGCTTGTTTCCCTCTTTGCTCTGTAACCGTGTATATAAGGCAGAGCCTTAGTGTAATTTAATTACTTCTTGATTCTAATCAATAAAAGCATACAGTTTTCTCTTAGAGTAGTTTCTAGAAGCTTTCTTGTTATGGTATCAGAGCTTGAATAGCTCATCAATGGCTTCCGCTTCCAACATTGCTTCAAATTCTGAAACTCTTCCCACCAATACTTCCAACACAGCAAATCACAGATCGTCCAATCAAGCACCTTCAATGGATGATGCAAATACAAACCCTTCGAGCCCTTATTTCATTTCACCCTCAGGTGTTATTCTAGTTTCCCAACCACTGATTGGTCCAGAAAATTATCTCAGTTGGTCAAGGATAGTGTTCCTATCTTTGAGGGGTAGGAACAAATTTGGCTTTCTTGATGGTTCGATTCCTACACCTGATCTTTCTCATCCTTTGTACAATGTGTGGCACAGAGCAAACACCACAATTCTTTCATGGATGGTGAACTCTTTGAGCAAGGATCTTGCTACCAGTGTCATGTACATTCACACTGCAAGGGATTTGTGGATTGATATGCGTGATAGGTTTTTGTAACCAAATGTTCCAAGATTCTTTGAGATTCAGAAAGAAATTTCAAAGCTTTCACAAGGTTCCTTATCAGTGAGTTCTTATTTTACAAAATTTAAGATTTTATGGGATGAACTTGTGCATTATCAATCTTTCACTGCTTGTACTGGTGCTTGTACCTGTGGTTCCCAAAGAAATCAATTGAATGCTCAGCAAAAGGATCAAGTTTTTCGCTTTCTTATGGGACTCAATGATAGTTATTCCACTATTACAAGTCAAATTTTGACCACTGAGCCATTACCTGCTTTGAATAAAGCCTATTCTTTGATTTTGCAAGAAGAAAAATGTAGGCAAGTTGGTCAAGCTGATTTGGTTATTGAGCCAACAGCTCTGTATGCTAATAATGCTAATCCTAAGGGGTTTCAAGGGCATCAAGGGTGGAATCAAGGTGTGAATCATGGAAACCAAGGTGGAAAGAATGGTAATTCAAGGAAAGAGAGGCATGTTTGTACTTATTGTGGACTTGTGGGTCATGTAGCTGATAAGTGCTACAAATTACATGGATATCCTCCAGGCTATAAGCACAAAGGGAAGGCATATGCTAACCAGGTCTCTAGCAATGGCACTCTTGGTAGTCTGTTTTGCAACAATGATGGTTTTGGGAATTTTCCTTCTCAACCTATGCAAGGTTTTACTAGTCAACCTGATCTAATGCATTGCTCACCACAGCATCCAGGAGCACAGTCTCAAGCACAGTCTCTATTTAATACACCTCAATTTCCTATCACCCAAAGTCAGTGTGAACAACTACTCTTTTTCCTTGCATCTCAGTCCTTCAAGGAAGCTAACTCATCTCAAGCTTTTCACCAGGCTGCTTCAGTTCTCTCACCACTATCCAATGTTGTTGCTACTATTGGCACCAGCTCTTCCATGCCTTATTTTACCAACTTCTCAGGTAATCCCTTTTGGTTACACCCTAATCCTTCTCATTCCATTTTTTCTGTTTGTATAGTTAATAAACAAGCATAAAAATCCAATACCTGGATTATTGACACTAGTGCCACAGACCATATGGTACATTCAGTGTTTTGTTTATCCACTATTACATCCACCATTAATACCTTTGTCTATTTGCCAAATGGAGAAAAGGCTTTAGTTACTCACATAGGCACAATTCATATCTCAGATCATCTTACCCTTTATGGAGTTTTATGTGTTCCATCCTTTACTTTTAATCTCATATCAATTAGTCAACTCACTAAAACCCTCTTTTGTTGTCTCGTTTTCCTTGGTTCCTTTTGATTTATCCAAGACCTAGCCAATTGGAACATGATTGGACTGGGTAAAGCAACAAATGGCCTCTATCTACTACAACACAAACTTCCATCATCATCTGTACTTGTTGCTTCTTCACAAACACCTGCTTCTCTACCTTTTGTTCATTCTAATTCTGTCAATAATAAGACTGTCAATGCTGATTTGTGGCATTTTTGTTTAGGGCATCCTTCTTATGCCAAACTATCATTACTACATTATCTTGTATCTGGTTTGTAATCTAATAAAATACCTTGTTGTGACATTTGTCATTTCTCTAAACAGAAGAGATTGTCTTTTCCTGTTAGTACTCATGTCTCTAAATGTGTGTTTGATCTTGTGCATTGTGATCTTTGGGGACCCTTTTCAGTTCCCACCATAGAAGGTTACAAATACTTTCTTACCATTGTGGATGATTACTCTAGGTGCACTTGGGTTTACTTACTTAAATCTAAATCTGAAACACAAGTTCTTATTCAACAGTTTTCTATAATGGTTGAAACTCAATTTGATACAAAAATTAAGTGTCTTAGAAGTGATAATGGGACAAAGTTCATTATGAAGGATTTTTTTTCAAATCAAAAGGCATCTTGCATCACTTATCTTGTGTTGAAACTCCTCAACAAAATGCAATTGTTGAGAGGAAGCATCAACACATTTTAAATGTTGCAAGAGCTTTGAGGTTTCATTCTTCTTTACCTTTAAAAATGTGAGGTGACTGCATTCTCACTACAGTCTATCTTATCAACAGGTTACCTTCAAAGCATTTGCACAATAAAACCCCTTACGAAATACTTTTTCAAGTACCTCCTTCATATGGACATATTAGGACTTTTGGTTGCCTATGTTTCACTTCTACTCTTTGTCAAAACAGACACAAGTTTGCACCAAGAGCTAAAAAGTGTGTTTTCGTAGGATATCCACATGGTATTTAAGGGTACAAGGTTTTGGATTTGGAGTCTATCTCTACTTTTGTCTCTAGAGATGTCATTTTCTATGAGAATATTTTTCCTTTTGCCTCCATTTCTCCCACATCTGAATTTTCAAATCACTCCTCTCTTGATACTAGTTATGATTCTTTTGTTTTTCCTCATTCTATTCCTGACTCTTCCATTTCAGATTCTTCTTTTTCTTTCGATAGTGGTACTCCAATCCCTGATTCTGTAGAAACAGTTTCTGCAGACACTGTTTCTGTAGCTCATAATTTTGATTCCCCATCAGATTCTCCATTAACACATTTTACTCTTAATGTTGATTCTGAGCATGATCTTCTTCCTGTGTCTATACCTAGGCCTACTTCTCCATTACCCATCAGAAAATCCACCATACCACATCACCCCCCATCCTACCTCCAAGACTATTCTTGCAAGTCAGTCAGTTCTAAGCCTTTCTCTAGTCAGCCTTATAACATTTTTGCTTGTTTTACTTATTCCAATCTCAGTAAGAACTATAGGCAATTTGTCATGGCTGTTGATTCCACCTCACCAGATCCTACTTTCTTTCATGAGGCTATCCAATCTTCTGATTAGAGAGTTGCTATGGATAAGAAAATTGCAGCTCTAGAACTCACAAATACATGGACTTTAACCACTCTTCCTCCTGGTAAAGTTCCTATTGACTATAAGTGGGTCTATAGGACTAAGTATAAGTCTGATGGCTCCATTGAGAGGTATAAAGCTCGCTTGGTTGCTAAAGGTTATACACGGGGGGAAGGCCTTGATTACACTGACACCTTTTTTCCTGTTGCTAAGTCAGTTTCTGTCTAAATGGTCTTGTCTTTGGCTGTTGTGAAAGGGTGGTTTCTTCATTAAATGGATGTAAATAATGCCTTCCTCCATGGTGACTTGGATGAGGAAGTTTATATGAGTCTTCCACCAGTTTTCATAGCAAGAGGGAGTGTGTTTCCAATCCTGGTTATGGTCCTTTGGTGTGTAAGCTCAACAAGAGTCTTTATGGTTTAAAACAAGCTTTAAGGCAATGGTTTGCCAAGTTTTCTTATACATTGCTAAATTTTGGCTTTGTTCAATCTAAGGCAGACTACTCCTTGTTTACCTACACTAAAGGATCTTCATTTACTATTTTATTAGTATATGTTGATGACATCTTGCTCACTGGCAATGACCATGTTTGTATTACTGATTTGAAGCATCTGCTTGATACTAAGTTTGGCTTAAAAGACTTGGGTTCTTTGAAGTATTTTTTAGGTCTTGAAGTTGCTAGAAGTGATAGGGGTATAAGCCTAAATCAAAGGAAGTATTGCTTAGAGATTTTACAAGACTCTAGCTTCTTGGGTTCTAAACCAATTAGAACTCCAATGGAACAAAATTTGCATCTTGCAAAGGATGTAGGTAAGCTTCTTCCAGAAGCAAGCCAGTACAGAAAATTGATTGGGAGATTGTTATATCTTACTTTGACTAGACCTGACATCACTTATGCAGTGCATAGGTTGAGTCAGTTTCTTGTTGCACCAAGAGAGCCTCATATGTTGGCAGTTAATAGGGTACTGCAGTATTTGAAAGGTACACCAGGCAGAGGTTTGTTCTTCTCTAGCAGCTCAAGTATACAAGTTACAGCTTACTGTGATACAGATTGGGCAGGCTGCCCTGATACTAGAAGATCCATCACAGGCTATAGTGTGCTTTTAGGGAATTCTTTAATTTCTTGGAGGTCTAAGAAGCAAAGCACGGTCTTTAGATCTTCAGTGGAGGCATAGTACAGGGCAATGGCTATTGCAACCTGTGAGATTGTGTGGGTTCTTCAAATATTAAGAGACTTGAAGGTTGATCATCCAAGTAGTGCTCAGCTCTTTTGTGACAACCAGGTTGCATTACATATTGCAGCTAATCCTGTGTTCCACAAGAGAACGAAACACATAGAAGTTTACTGCCACTTGGTCAGGGACAAAATAACAGAGGGTGTGATTAAAACCTTTTATGTTTCAAGCCAATTTCAAATATCAGACATCTTTACCAAAAGTTTTAGTACTTCCAGCTTTTAGCAGATTAGTCAATTGTTTGGGTTTGATTAATATCTACTCACCAAGTCTAAAGACTTCAACTAATCAAGTCAATGATTTTGTGAATCATGACTTGAGGGGGAGTGTTAAGAATGCAACTGAAAAAGATGCAAGCAATACGGAACAAAAGAAAGAAGAAGAGCACAGATGCAATGATGATCAAAACAACAGAGTTTACAAGCAAAGAAGAAAGTAAAATTAAAGGAAAATGGCAATGTTTTACTTAAGTGATTGGCATGTGAGTAGTTGGCACGTGAGATTGTGTAAGTGCTATACAACTGTCATATTAGGACTGGATTAGTTTGTTAAAAGTTAGTTAGATTAGCTTGTTTCCCTCTTTGCCCTATAACCGTGTATATAAGGCAGAGCCTTAGTGTAATTTAATTACTTCTTGATTCTAATCAATAAAAGCATATAGTTTTCTCTCAGAGTAGTTTCTAGAAGCTTTCTTTGTTAAAAACCACCACTTCTGCTACTGCTAGGGTTTACTGTCAATCGCCATGGCTTTTCAAGGCAAGAAGCTCATCAATGATCCCATCGCATTCTTCCTATCTCATCAAAATGCATTAATTTGTTTTTACACATTTCCGTTTTGGTATAACAACCTCTTTATTAATTTTACATTTTTTTTTAACTCTTTGTTTGGTTACCATGAAATTTTCAAAAATTCAATTAGCCAGATTTTTTTGTTTTTGACTTTAATAGCCTACAGATGAGATGGAACTTAATATATTTGAATTTGGCCAAAATTGGGAATTTAGCCCATTTTTCAAACAATATAATTAGTAGTTACGATTTCAAAACTATATTTTTTACTAGCATCTCGAGTCTAAGAGACTTGATTTAGGGCCTATAAATCGAGTCTTTGGGACTCGATTTTCATGGGTTGATCACGTCTGATGTGGTATTTTTTCCACGTGTCGTCTACCTAGAAATCGAGTCTCTAAGACTCAATTTCTAACCAAAAATAATAGTTACAAACATTCATACTCAAAAGACCCAAAATGCAGAAACAGCAAAAACGTAGAAAGAAAGATAAAAAGAGAGAGAGAGAGAGAGAGAGAGAGAGAGAGAGAAGAAGAAGAAGAAGAAGAAGAAGAAGAAGAAGAAGAAATGGAGATGCAAGCTCAAGCCGACCCAGGCCGCGTCAGACCAGGCCGTGTCAAACCCAGGTCACAGTGCGACCCAGGCCCAGCGCAACCCAGGCCTCTCTCATTGCAACCCATGTTTCTGTTTCTGGGTTTTTTTTTTTTTTTTTTTCTCTCTTTCTTCTCTGATGAACACATTTTTTCAGAATTGTTGTTGTCGTTGTGGTTTTCTTTGTTGTTAAGGTGAGAATGTGTAAAGTGTAAAGGCCAAAATCTTTTCTTTTTACTGTAAATGTAATATAGATGTAAATCAAGTCTTAGAGACTCGATTTACAAGTGGACGCCACGTGAAAAAAGTGTCAACTCTGACCCAATCAAAACATGAAAACCGACCCTCAAAGACTCGATTTATAGGCCCTAAATCGAGTCTCTTAAACTTGAGATGCTAGTAAAGAATATAATTTTGAAACTGTAACTACTAATTATATTGTTTGAAAAATGGGCTCAATTCCCAATTTTGGTCTTTGAATCTGATTCCTTCCTTCTAAGATAGATGGTCCACTGTGGTAAGTGTAGGGTCTATCTAGATACCTACATTGATATAACGATACTCAGAAATTTTGCTCGGATCTTGATCTTCAACCATATTCTAAATAGATGGAAACTGCGTTCATGTTTCGTTGTTTTTGGCACTGATTGTGTCAATTAATTTAGTTCATCCATGAAGCTTTGTTGTTACCCTCTTGCCCATAAAAATTGGACAAATCTCTTTGGTCTTGTATCCAATGAGGATCGAAGTTAATTACAAGTTGAGTCACTCAAAACAATTTGATGGCAATAGGTCATTTTCTAAAAGGAGAGTGATGGCAAGGATGATAACATATTAAAATTAAGGGATGAAATTAAACTCCAACACAGTTCAGGGAAAATATATGTTTGCTTTGCCTTTTTCAAAAGCAATTTTAAGAAGCACTCTTCCTTATCATTATCTGCATTTTTTTTGGTTTTAGAAGATGGAAGGACTGGTTTTGGTACTGATTAAGAAAGTGGCCCTGAAAGCTAAATCTTGTATAGTCGTTATCTTTTTATTTTTTGGGCTGCTGGGGGGTGTTCTCTTTTCTCTTTTAGTTTTAAATTAATTCAAAACCTTAGAAACTAAAACCTTTACTCACCTTAATCTAATATAACTACATGGCATATCAAGCTTAGAAACAATGGAGAATTAGGGAAATGCTTTATGGCATTTGGAGTTTTCTGCTGCCGGGAGAGGGGAGGGAATTTGCGCTGTTGTTCCCTCTTATAGTCCTTGTCTCTAATATGTCAATGTGAAAGTTTATAGTGATTGAATAGGCAATGAGCTTTGTCAATTGCTACCATATTTCACTTTGACATATTGGATGTAAATTGAAGAGGCAATTAGCTTAGTTTACTTATCCAAAAATAAAAAAAGGCAAATAGTGTTGTACGGAAAGCCAAAACAGGGTTGAAAAAGTGATAAAAGCAAGTTGATAAAATTTGTTTGTAATTGTTTCAAGTACAAATTGTCCATCATCGTGAGCAAGATATACTTTTATTTAATAAAATATCCAATTACCTATCAATAAATGTGTGTGGTTCATGGCCTAGACTGGTCAGTGGTATGAAATTAAATAAGAAAAAGATTCTGAATCACAAAGAATTTTCATTTCAGTTTTTCTCTTTCATTACATGTGTTACTTGTGACTTTCAAAAAATGGTTTGTTTGGTTCTTTATGGAAGTAAAATTTGAGGGTTTTAGTCTTATACTATTGTAAGTGTTGGTGCCAATGAGTTGTTGAACTAAACATCCTAGGTTTGATCCCCACTAGGAGTTCCCCCGCGTTACCTAATACTTGGTTATGGCGTGTAGGTCATATATCCGTAAAGTACTCCCTAGGGTTGGGTCCAAAGGGCCCTGCCTTGGTGAGGTTCCATAGCATAAAAAATAAAATAAAATAAAATAAAATAAAAAAGAAGTGTTGTTGCTAATGAGCCTTGGCTCAAATCACATATCTTCCTTTGGGTCCTCCCATAAGAAGGAATGAAGGATAATGTAGGGGGTTCAATACCCACAAGGTGCATTGTGTAACTTACTAATAAAAAAATAGTCTTGGTTCTCTTTGGCTTTGCTTGATTCTACAAGGACAAGGTGAGGGGAAAAAAGGAGCTTAAAGTTATCTTCCTTTCTTGGGAAATATTATGTCCTTTTTGTCTTTCTTTTGGAGTTATATATGGGTAGTTATGGAGTTGGTCTATACCCTTGTGTAAGTACATCAATCTTTTGATTTTTTGGGCTTGGCAAGTAACGTGGCAAGTTACAATAAAAGAGAAATACAATGTAGTCTTTGCTTGTTGGAAAAATTGGTTTTTAATTGCTTGTCATTGTGGTTTCACTGTTGCAGATGTGGTAACTGAGTTCATCAAGGGACTTGTGGAGACTTATCATGGGCTGCAGTACTTAGATGGTTTTCCTGAGGTGATCTTTTTCTCTTGAGTTTTCTTCCATAATCAATGAGAAGCAGCTTATATATATAAATGTAGAATTTATAATGATACTTTCCCGCTTTGTGGGGATACAGGTGAAGGTTGTATTATGTGCTGATGTTTCAAATGCAGCATATGATAAATTTGCAATCATATCAGGTTTTAGACCATGAAAAGTATTAAATAATTTTTTATTTTAGTGTCATAACTTTGATCACCCTCTCTTAAACTTTTAATATCATCTGTTTATAGTAATTTTCTGGCCTAGAACAGTAGTTGATATTGAAGAATTAATACCATGAACTTAACCCGTCAGCTTCTGTTCTGGCTGACGGGTCAATATGTGACGTAAGACACGCAATGATATGCATACTGACGGGCTGAAGTCCCAAGTACAACTGACGGCAATTTAAAGCCTCTAGGATACTAAACGAAGCATGAAGGCTGACGTTATCTTAGCTGAAGGGAGGTACAGGCTGACACCTTAAAGGCTGACGGTTCCATGAAGACCATAACTTGGTCATCACGCATGGGTTTGAGAAATTGCTTGTATTCCACGCCAAGTATCAGAGTCCTATAAGGAAAGGATTCCGCAATCTACGCGCATAAGGATTCCTACAAGGAAAAGACTTCTACTCCAAGGAAGAGAGGTCCACCCTCTACTACTATAAAAACCCCAATACCCTCACAAGCCAAGGTATGCATAATTGACCCCGCTCTAGCACTTTAGAGTTGTAAGATTTTGATCAAGACTATTCTTAAGATTTTTTTATTTTTTTATTTTTTTTATATATTGGGTAATTACTTATATATTTTCTGAGTAATACAAGTTATTGGCATTTATTTGTATTTACAGACTTTGCATTTTCTAAAATAATTAATAAAAAATCATTTTACGGTGAATTGGGTTGTGATATGGTAAAATATTTTCATTTTACGATGCATCAAATACTATAAAAGTTTTTTCAAAGCATTTTCATGAATGTAAGTAAATTAACATTGAAAATGTAAACATTTTATTTACCTGCAAAGATGAAAACATTTTGTTATATAAAATGCTTTATAACGAAACAATAGAGCATAAAATTTAAAAATATTGCATTCATAGATACGTACACTTTCAAAACATGTGGTGAAATATCTCTCCCCTGTAGGAGCTTGTCTCTCTCTCGTGTAAGGGAGTTGTTGTCTCTCTCAAGTAGGAGTGTCTTTCTCCCATAGTTGGTGTAACTGTGGGCTTTTGCTTTGACTGTTCAGGAGTTTTTGTCTGCATATGGTCAAGTTGTAATCTCTAGTGATGGAACAAGCCATTTTGGATGGGCTGCAGAACTTACAGCTTACCAAAGAAGAGGAAGAGGGTATTCAAATAACAGCTTCTAGCAGAGCTAAGTGGTTGGAAGAGTGTCATCTCAGCTTGTTTGGAAAAGTTCTCTCTGATCGTCAGCAAAACCAACGTGCCTTAAAGAGCACTCTACGATCGGTGTGGAAGATGGGATCAAATCTGAGGATCGTGGAAGTTGGGAATGATATCCTCCAATTCAAGTTCAACTCTAAATACCAGATGGAATAGGTGGAGAAGAATGGCCCCTGGAATTTTAATAATAATCTTCTATTGTTATGCCGATGGAGAAAAGGATTAACAGCCACAAATATTGTCTTCTCTCACTCACCATTTTGGGTTCAAGTTTGGGGCGTCCTATTTGAGCTTATGATAGAAGACACGGGTTGAGATATTGGGAATAGGATAGGCAAGTTTCTTGAAGCAGATAAGAGATCTTGGCAACCAAATTAGGCGAAGTATATGAGGGTTAGGGTGGAACTACCTTTGAACAAGCCATTACATAGAGGAGGATACTTACTGAATAGGGAAGGAGAGAAGGTGTGGGTTACCTTCAAATATGAAAGGCTCTCAATGGTGTGTCACAAGTGTGGAATATTGGGCCATGACGACAGGCATTGCGAAGCCACAGAATTAGGGCAAGTGACGAAATACCAGTACTGCTAATGGATAAGGGCCAACAAAAGCTTTAAAGGAGGGCTGAAAAGTATGAAGTTGAGAAAGGAAGTGCATCATCCGTTAAGCATTGATTGGGGACGGACGGTTGCACAACCAACAACGGCGGAGGAAGCCATGATTGGTAGTGGAGAAGGAAGTAAGAGGCAAAAATAGCTAACTATTTTTTTTTTCTAACTATCTAGTTAGTAGTTTCAGTTTTCAAACTATATCATTTACTAGCATCTCGAGTTTAAGAGACTCGATCTTAGCCTATAAATCGACTCTTAGATGCTCGATTTTCATAGTCTGATGTGGCATCTTTTTTCACATGGAAACCACCTGGAAATCGAGTCTCTAAGACTCGATTTCCAAATCAAAAAAATTTGAAAAAATTTCAAGTATCCAAGTCTCTCATCTACAAACCAAAATACCAAAAAAAAAAAGAAAAAGATCACCTCTCAAGGCTATAGACATTCTGCCGGAAGATAGCATAATTTGGATGGAAAACAAATGAGGAGTTTTCTCTATCAAAAGTGCCTATTATGTTGCACTTCCTATTGTGGAGAATTCTGAGATGGGTGAGTGTTCAAGCAGAGATATTAAGACTCGCTTATGGAAGAAAGTGTGGTAACTCCAGCTTCCTACCAAGGTCAAAATATTTGCTTGGAAGGCTTGTTTGGATGGGCGCCTACTAGACTAAATCTGGCAAAGCGAGGCATAATTGTTGAGGCCGAATGTTCACTCTGTTAGAAAGATGTTGAAAGCACTAGTCATGCATTAATTTATTGTGACAAGGTTTGTGAAGTATGGTGGAATTGGCAAGGTTGTCCAATAAATCTGTTGGTTGAGAACATATGCCTTATGGACTTAGCTTTGAAAATATTGGATGCTGGGAATTCGGTTGGCCATGGAGATGGAGCTTCAACGAATCATTGTGGAGTCCGACTCAGTTGGGGTGGTTGACGCTATTAATGAGAGCAACTGCAATTGTGAGTTTGGGATGGTCATCCAAGGACCTTTACACCTACTTCGGTGTTTTAGGAGCTAGAAAGTGAGACACTTGAAAAGGGACTACATCAGAGCCGCGCATGAGCTTGCTCAGATAGCTAAGACACATGGATCTTCTCAGCAGTGGAAAGGAATGGAGCCGCCAATGATACGACATGTGTTGCTGTTTGATAAGGCTAAATGTTAATTCTGTATTAGTTTGCTCTTTCTTTCCTCTTATTTGTGCTCTGTTGTCTGCCAATTTCAGTTTAATGAAAATCTAGGTTCATTTTCAAAAAAAAACAAAAAACAAGTGGTGAAATATAACAACAACAAACATCCTGAAATTAGAATTAAGTGCAATACCTAGAGATGAAAATATCCCCTCACCACTCACAAAATTTTTTCACCACTTCCACTTTTTCACTTTATTTTTTATAATTTTATTTATTTATTAATTTTTTGATAACCATAATTTTATTTATTTAATGTTTAAGAATAAAAGTTATTTTTAAAAAACTTTACATCTCAGCCATTAAAGAGTACTACACCAAATACTTGATCTCAATCCAACACCCACCATCTATTGGCAGTAAAGTAGGATCCAAGAGGGCCCTGGTGCCACCAACTTGAGAAAGGATACTGTGTTTCCGTATTACCACATTAGCATCCTATTTGGTATTTCATACCCAATAGATGATTGACAACTGGCGGGAGTTTGAAAAAATTTCAGGGCAAAATTGTCATTTGCGTTGTCAGAGTGAATTGAATGACAATTTTGCCTGAAATTTTTTCAAACTCCCCAGTTGTCAATCATCTATTGGGTACGAAATACCAAATAAGATGCTGATGTGGTAATACGGAAACACAATATCTTTTCTACACCAACTCCATCTTACACAGTACAGCTTAGCTGCTCAAGCTACTTTTGTTTCTTGAGAATAGACTAGGCCTACTTGGTGGCCCAAAAATTTGAGATTTAAAATTTATATTTGAGTAATAGTAAAGACACATAAATTAACACAATTTTGTGTCATAATTTGTCACGTGATAAGTTATAATTGGTAAAAGTATGCTTATTAATTACAATTCATTGCATGACAAATTATAGTACCAAATTAAATTAATTTAGGATAAGATTTAGGAACAGTATTTATGTGTTGTTTCTTAAATTTTCTTTTTAAGATTCTATTATGTAATACCTAAGTTCTTGTACCTAAGTTTTGTCTATTAATTTATATGTCGCCATCATTAATTTCTAATATTACCCTTCGTAAAACAATAGCAAAAGGAAGTTTCTTCATGTTTCCTTTTCATTGTCCTCTCTTCATTCATTTTTGTCGTGTCAGGACAAGGACAAAAAAAGGAAAGAAAGAAAAAAAAAACTTTCAAATTTCAGTGGTCCAAGATACAAGATACTTCTTTTGGTTAGCTAGTCACAGTCAGCACCACGTATGCGCGGATTAACATAACAATTGTACACAGTCGTACTGATTCAGCACTGGCTGCAGCCTGCCTGTCACAGCTGAACTTGCGAGGAAGTACATTAATTAATAAGTGTATTTTACATTTTTCCTTTTTTGAGAAACGTATTTTACTATTCCCTTTTTTAAGAAAAATATTTTAGTATTCCTAGTGTAAGATTATAATATTATATTGCTGCATTTTAGTTAGTTTATTTTAAAAATTTATTAAAAAAGAATTCATAAAAACCACACAGTTGTATAATAAAGAATTTATTAAAAATAATTTATAATTTGTATTAAAAATTAAAATCTTCTTGTGTGGGTTTCAGTTAACTTAACTGGTAAAGTCTCTGATGGTTGTATAAGAGATCTGGGGTTCAATCTCCGCTTACACCAAAAACTGATTAGTGTCTTGGTCTGATGATAAAAAGCTATCATCAAGAGCAGATGCCATAAATTGAAACTCTCTCAAAAAAAAAATTAAAATCTTCTTGTGAATAACAGTATGCTAGTTTTAAATAAAGATAAATGGAGCTCTCCAATCAATGATGAGTATCTTAAATTTTGTGATTAGGATTATTAATGTGAGGATTTATGTGGTATATAAATCATTAAAGAATGTAATAAAATGGAAAAAAGTACTTTATTAATGTGTTTGAGATATTAAAAGGACGAATACAATAGAAAGAAATAGCCAATTTCTCAATATGTGATAACATTGACATTTATCTCCATTTTTTTGAATGAATAAATTTTCTTTCACTTCTGGGAGCAAAACTGTATTTCACTCCCACTAAATCCTCGGAATAAATACAATATTTCTTAAAAGTTAAAACATCTTTTAATTCCTTTCATTTCTAGTTTCCGAAAAAAAAAAAAAAATTCCTTTCATTTTCTTTTCCTCCATCTTTGACCATTCACTGTTGTTTGTTCCGTGGAGTCTTAAAACTCTATTGGAATGATGGATTTATTGAATAATGGATTCTTGAAATTATATTTTCCTTTTCCTTTTGAGGATAATTCAAAAGTCATAAGTAAGGAAAAGCGGTTTGAATTTTAGTTCTCTTGCACAAAAAAAAAAAAAAAAAGGACACAATAACACTAAAATACAAGATTTTTGGGTTGAAATTAATACTATAACTTGTTGTGTATTTAACAAATTAAATATAAGTGTAAGATTTTTATCAATATATATATATATATATATATATATATAAGTGTAAGATTATAATATTGACAACATTTGATGAATCAAACAACCTATTGTGGTTTCTCAAAAAAAAAAAAAAATCTAATATCATATTATAGTGAGTTTCAGTTAACTCAATTGATAAAAATCTTTTTTAATCTAACATAAAATTATATACACTATATATATTTTGAAACCATATATATATATATATATATCATATATTCGTATCACATATTAGGTGATATACTAAAAGTTAGGTAATGATCGATTAATGTCAACGGAAAAAGTGAAAAGTTTAATGCAAAAAGTAAAAAGTTTATTATAAAAAAAAAAAAAAGAAAAGAAAAATTGAAGTTAGTAATGATTAATGTCGATGCAAAAAGTAAAAAGCTTTATGGAAAAAGTAAAAAGTTTATAAAAAGAAAACATGAAAAAAATGTAGAAAAATTGAAGACCTCAATGTAAAAAAAAAAAAAAAAAAAAAAAAAGTTTAGAATTTTAACATTACAATTATAATTATTTTATAATATTTTTATAAACTATTGATATAATAATTTTTATTAATTCTTATATAAATTCGTTACCGCTAACATTAATTTTTTTAGTTACAATAACTGCTCGGTTTGTAAAAAAAGTTGGTTACTTTTGCTTTTTTTATTTTTATTTTTTATTTTTTAAAATTTTTAAATAGTCTCTACACTTTTTTTAAACGTGGTGTATATTCAAAGTCCTAACTCTCGAGAGTAGACGGTGTACGCAATTTTAAAACGTGGCTACGGGCGAATATTATGTTATATATGTACGTACCTCATTTATTTATTTATTGTTTTGTGGAGAAAGCTATACGTCTCCATTTGATTTATATATGTCTCTCTCACTCAGTCTATAATATAATCTTGAAAGTTGAGCGTTGAAATAGTTTCCATTTCTTGTAAAGAAAAGGAAAGAAAGTAAAATCACAGCCTGAAAAAAAAAAAAAAAAAAAAAAAAAAAAAAAAAAAAAAAACCAGAACGCCCNTGACAAAACTCATCCCACTTACACTGTATGAATTATTGACTAACACAACCATATGCATCCATACATTAATAATACACTAAGTGTTTACTTAACTAATCAAATGCTGGAATCTCTCTCATGAATCTCATCTCATCTCTCTTCTCTATTTGACTATCTTAATATATATGATTTTAAGAGTAAAGATTGAGTGTTTGTTAGTTGTGTATGTGTCTGATATGTGCATTATTATTATTATTTTGTTATAAAGTAATTTGTGTGAATATGTGCATGTATATTGTAAATATAATATAACTTAATATAATTTAATAATCGGGAAATACAAAAGATTTGATACATGTATGTGTATTGTTATTATGTTATAAAGTTAATATCATATGTGATCAAGGTGTGCAAGATTTAAGTTATGGTGTGCAAAAATATTTTTAATGATAGATTAAATAGGTAAAAAAAAAAAATTATATATAATTTTTTAAAAAAATAAAAAGTGCTGAAATACATCTAGCACCGCCCATGCATTAGAGTCTGAGAAGCACCGTCGGCCCTATTAAATTTTAAAGTCACTTTGAAATGTTAACAAGTAAATAGATTTTTAGTTGTAGACATCCGCGGTGACTTTGACTTGTACACACTTTGATCTTAGGCACTTCAATAATAGTTACACTTACGTACTCATTAATTATTACATTTTCATGTAATTTATAAATTTAAAACCTAGTAACATTTCTACTAACAAAACAGGGTAGCATGAATCATTTTTTAAGCATTAAGGGATCAAAATGGGGTGAAAAATGTAACTTTGAAATTTTCACTCATTTGTATTAGATTTTGATCAAGACTATTCTTAAGATTTTTTTATTTTTTTATTTTTTTTATATATTGGGTAATTACTTATATATTTTCTGAGTAATACAAGTTATTGGCATTTATTTGTATTTACAGACTTTGCATTTTCTAAAATAATTAATAAAAAATCATTTTACGGTGAATTGGGTTGTGATATGGTAAAATATTTTCATTTTACGATGCATCAAATACTATAAAAGTTTTTTCAAAGCATTTTCATGAATGTAAGTAAATTAACATTGAAAATGTAAACATTTTATTTACCTGCAAAGATGAAAACATTTTGTTATATAAAATGCTTTATAACGAAACAATAGAGCATAAAATTTAAAAATATTGCATTCATAGATACGTACACTTTCAAAACATGTGGTGAAATATCTCTCCCCTGTAGGAGCTTGTCTCTCTCTCGTGTAAGGGAGTTGTTGTCTCTCTCAAGTAGGAGTGTCTTTCTCCCATAGTTGGTGTAACTGTGGGCTTTTGCTTTGACTGTTCAGGAGTTTTTGTCTGCATATGGTCAAGTTGTAATCTCTAGTGATGGAACAAGCCATTTTGGATGGGCTGCAGAACTTACAGCTTACCAAAGAAGAGGAAGAGGGTATTCAAATAACAGCTTCTAGCAGAGCTAAGTGGTTGGAAGAGTGTCATCTCAGCTTGTTTGGAAAAGTTCTCTCTGATCGTCAGCAAAACCAACGTGCCTTAAAGAGCACTCTACGATCGGTGTGGAAGATGGGATCAAATCTGAGGATCGTGGAAGTTGGGAATGATATCCTCCAATTCAAGTTCAACTCTAAATACCAGATGGAATAGGTGGAGAAGAATGGCCCCTGGAATTTTAATAATAATCTTCTATTGTTATGCCGATGGAGAAAAGGATTAACAGCCACAAATATTGTCTTCTCTCACTCACCATTTTGGGTTCAAGTTTGGGGCGTCCTATTTGAGCTTATGATAGAAGACACGGGTTGAGATATTGGGAATAGGATAGGCAAGTTTCTTGAAGCAGATAAGAGATCTTGGCAACCAAATTAGGCGAAGTATATGAGGGTTAGGGTGGAACTACCTTTGAACAAGCCATTACATAGAGGAGGATACTTACTGAATAGGGAAGGAGAGAAGGTGTGGGTTACCTTCAAATATGAAAGGCTCTCAATGGTGTGTCACAAGTGTGGAATATTGGGCCATGACGACAGGCATTGCGAAGCCACAGAATTAGGGCAAGTGACGAAATACCAGTACTGCTAATGGATAAGGGCCAACAAAAGCTTTAAAGGAGGGCTGAAAAGTATGAAGTTGAGAAAGGAAGTGCATCATCCGTTAAGCATTGATTGGGGACGGACGGTTGCACAACCAACAACGGCGGAGGAAGCCATGATTGGTAGTGGAGAAGGAAGTAAGAGGCAAAAATAGCTAACTATTTTTTTTTTCTAACTATCTAGTTAGTAGTTTCAGTTTTCAAACTATATCATTTACTAGCATCTCGAGTTTAAGAGACTCGATCTTAGCCTATAAATCGACTCTTAGATGCTCGATTTTCATAGTCTGATGTGGCATCTTTTTTCACATGGAAACCACCTGGAAATCGAGTCTCTAAGACTCGATTTCCAAATCAAAAAAATTTGAAAAAATTTCAAGTATCCAAGTCTCTCATCTACAAACCAAAATACCAAAAAAAAAAAGAAAAATCAGATCACAGAGAGAGAGAGAGAGAGAGAAAGAATCCAGAAAAAGATTAAGCTGAAATACCATATATGTGTTCATCATAAAAAAAAAAGAAAAAAAAAAAAAAGAAAAACCCAGAAACAAGCTCCAGGCCGGCAAGCCCCAGGTCGGCACGACCGGGGCCGCAGTGCGACCCGGGCCGCGCGAGCCCTGGGTTGCGCAGACCCTGGCCGCACTGCGGCCCCGGTCGCGCCGGCCTGGGGCTTGCCGGCCTGGAGCTTGTTTCTGGGTTTTTTTTTTTTTTTTTTTTTTTTTTTTTTTTTTTTTTTTTTTTTTTTTTTTTTTCTTCTGGCTTTCGGCTTCTTTCTTCTTCTTCGGGTTTTTTTTTTTTTTTTTTTTCTTCATGCTCTGATTTCTTTCTGGGTGGCTGTGGTTTATGTATGGGCTTAGAAATCGAGTGTCAGATACTCGATTTCTACGTGGACGCCACGTGGAAAAAGTGACAGCTGAGACGCATTCAAAACATCAAAATCGACCCTCAAAGACTCGATTTATAACCCCTAAATCGGGTCTCTTAGACTCGAGATGCTATAAAAAAATATAGTTTGAAACTGTTGACAACTAACTATATAGTTGGGGTTTTATGGCTATTTAGCCATTTCGTCCGAAGTAGGAGTGATGATGTTGACCTGGTTGCAGAGAAACAAGCCAGACGGGGTGACGTAGGTAATGATGGACAGTCAAGAAGACAAGCGGCTAGTCACCCTGGTGGATGGGACAACTCAGCAATAAGTCCATCAATTGCAGAAACGTCTGAACTCACACATGCCACAAGAAAAGTTTTAAATTTTGAAATCAATGGAAGTGAGGGTGACGCGCCAAGAAAAAAAAAAAAAAAAAAAAAAAAAAAAAAAAAAAAAAAAACCAGAGAGCTCTCTATTTGCAACAATGGCGTCTAATCATCAAGGAGTCGTTGGTTTCGTGAACTTGGACGACCTGAGCCTCGACTTGGCCGCTTCTCTTCTCCGCTCTGGCTACGCTGTCCAGGCGTTCGAGGTTCTCTCTTTCTTTCTTTTTTTGCTTTCTTTCTTGGTCGATGGATTAGTTGTCTGGAAAAAATGTTAGAGAAGTAAATTGAATTCTCTGGTTTCGTTCTTGAATTTATTCTATTTCTTGTTATTCATTTCTGTGCCTAAGTGGTCAAAATGACCACACTGTTATTTGCGTTTTTTTTTTTTTTTTGGTTTATTAATTATTATTTTTAGAAAATATATTGTTGTTTGTTAGAGCAATATTAGGCGCTCGAATTTTCTTTTTTGTTTTTTTAACTTTTTATTTTAGGTGGTGAGTTATGATTGGAGCAATATGATTTTTATTGTTTATTTTTACATTTGACTTGTGAAAAATTGTGTATGGGTAGATTTATTTTATTGTATTTGTTATGTTCCGTGATATATGCATAATGCATGGGTGATCAATAGCTGTCATTTCTTATTCCGTTGGAGAAAACCGGCCCACTTACGTGTATTTGAAGTGTCAACTATATATATACACACAAACGCGATGATGATGATGATGAAATTTATGTACAACTTAAACGGCCTATGCCCACGTGGTCGACTCAATGGACTTGAAGTACGTGCTCTAAATCTAGAGGTTCCAAATTTCATCCATCATACTATCAGTCCAAGGTGGCCAGGGTGTCGCATGGGCAAGGAGTTTAATAACTGGCCAAAGGCTGGGGTGCTACTTCCTTTTTTATAGATATATATAAAGTTATGCCAATGCTAGACAGAAACATGGTTTCTGGAAATGATTCAAGTTAAACCAATGATGCCGTAATGAATGAATTAAAACTATTAGTGTATTGAACAAGTAATTAGTCTCTAATTATTTGTAAGGAAGTTACTAATTCTCTTTGTAATATAAATATTTTTGATTCAACTTGTATTAGAACAGGGCATGCTCTGTATTTAGGAATGGTATGGTCCCTTTGTTGTATGAGTAGCTGGTTTTTGCTGTGGATTGGTTTTTGTATTTTTGTTTGTTGACCCAAAAAAAAAAAAAAAAAAAAATAATTTATCTATAATTATAGTATGAAAATAAGATTAATGGTTTTGGAAAAAAAAACTTATAAAGTTTGATTATTTGAAATGAACAAATATGATGATGATATTTGAATTGGTTCTCTCTGGTAAATTAAAAAGTTGAATGGACTGGTTTAATTTTCTTCAATTCTAAGAAACTTTAGAGGGTCAAATGGGCTGGAAATGACATTTGTTCAGGGTTGAACTGGATGAATTGGTCTGTTTCTAAACTATCGATTTTGGTAGTTGTGTATCCCAGGTAAAAAATTGTAACCATATGGAAATAATTAATCCTCAAAATCTATGATATTACTCAATTGAGATTCTTAGTCTAGTTATTTAGTTATGAACTCTTTTGTAAAAGAAGGAGGAAAGAAAATTTATATGTTTTCGAACTACTAATTTGCTCTTACCAACTGGCCGTTGTAGCTAACTTAAAGGGGGGTGAGGGTTTAAACCAATTGGATTGGAGGCAAGGTTAAGCATCTAACAATGTGCTGACTTCTTGGGTACTTGCTAGATTTTTGCCTATCGCACCTCTATGATGGAATTAGCATTTTAGACTTCAAGAGTTGCTTTGTTCCATCAATTGCTATAACAATGATAAACAAAAAAAAAAAAAAAAAACTTCTTTGTTGGTTGTTTGTGTGGGTTGCTTCAAGTTTCTATAAAGTTAGGAACAACTTAGAATGTGATATTTCCCATGTAATCAACAAGTAAATGGCCTCTAAACAGGATTATAATCAATCAATCTAACTAACTTTTTGTATCTCAATGATTAGGTGTGGGAAACTTAAATTTTTTGTTACTTTTTAATCAATAAAATATCAAATCCTTGCGTAAAACATCATAATGCGTTCAAGTGATTGATTTACTAAGCCTTGCAGTTGATAGAGTAAGCCTTGGAGAGTTAGAACCCCACCCAGAGTTGCGAGTAGATATAGTAAGCCTCTTTTCACATGGACTACAACACTAAGGAAAATATTGGCAACAGGTAATTAGAGATTCAGGGCAATTATAGCTGTGAATTGATGTTGGGTAGTTGCTACTGTTTTGTTTGTTTGGTGTCACTTTAGTAATGCCCAATTCAGTAGTTGCTACTTGCTACATTGGAATCTTGGAAAGGGAAGTTGAGCGAGATCTTAGGAGTGGGGAAGTTTGGATTATAGCTCCTTCATGCCTCATGTGGTGAATCACCGTACTTTTGAGGGAAAGGAGTTACC